>NC_079167.1:4566601-4576601 GCF_947568905.1 Ostrea edulis | reverse complement strand
CATGTCAGGGTATGAAATCTCCAGTAAATCTCTTGATGTTAAAACTTGTTGGCCTACTATCTGGTTTTGGTCTTTATATTGCTGTGGTAGTCTAAGTTGCTGAAGTAGACAACAGTCCATTTTGTTTTTATGGAAATATTTTAACAGTGGACCGTGTTAGAATTGACCATAAACCATTTACAGATGTAGAATGTACATGTATTGATATTTGCGTCAACCATTTAAAATATTTTGACATTTGTAGTTTGCTAAAATTTGAGAGAAAATCTAAAAACAATTCCTATTTTTGTTTATGTACATGACTTTAAACATTTGATACAGATGGGTTGCATGCTACAGTGTATTCTGTCCAAGGCCCCTTACAGTGAGCTGTCTGGGAACAGGTATATGGAGCCAGATGCCCAGAACATTGTGTCTTACACGTTGCTGAATGTGGTGTACTTCCCAGAAGTGTTTCAATCTCTCAGTAGCCACTACTCCTCTGGCAAAAAAATCTCAACTGAACTGTTAGAGAAGGTGATAGGAGGTAAGAAATCTCAACTGAACTGTTAGAGAAGGTGATTGGAGGTAAGAAATCTCAACTGAACTGTTAGAGAAGGTGATTGGAGGTAAGAAATTCAATGAAATGAAAGCAGCCGTTCCTTAAAATTATACAGTATAATCTGTCAAAACTGGCTGTGTGTGGTTCCAACGAAATTTATGCAGAGTCCGGAGTGCAGAATATTGACAAGTTTAGAGTTGCTTCCCTTGTATGTACGTACTGTCTATGCATACGAGTGTAATGATTGAAAATGTTCTATGATATTACAAAATCATTCAAAATATAAAAAAATATAGGAAATGTATCAATGTTTTATTTACATATACATTCTGATTTAAACAGATATCCACATATTTGGTCACACGGACAAAAGCAATTAATTTCTTGAAATAATTAAGAGTCCAGTGTTGTTTGTTCAATTTATTTTGTTTTCAGTTGTAAATTTCAATTCTTGTTTTGGGATTAGGTAGCTATCATCATTTCTTTTGAAAATGTTTCAATTTTTATTAAGCAGTTTAAAATCTCGGAGTTATATGCGCACTTTTCTGTTTGTAAATAGTCGATTTTGTCTACGTTATTGTCGTCCTCAAGTGCTACGTTTGTAAAGTTTGTGATCATCTAGAATTCATCTTTCCCAGCTTTCATCGTAAATGTATTTAATGGAAATATCGCTTTCAACTGTCTCATTTTGTGAATCGCAAACTTATATAATGCTAAATGATCGACAGGACATGGCGAGCTGAGCTAACTGTGTATCATCACTGTCTGACTCGTCAGAGAGTTCCAAGAAAGTCCATGAGGGGAAACCCTGCTTTTGAAAAACATGACTGGATTGTTAATGATTTTGTTTCATTCCAAGAATGTATCAAATTCATCGATTAATTGAATGTTGTCTTTTAACATCCCTTCTCGTCTCTGTCGATTTGGGGGAGGCCCGTGCACCATTAAATCGTGTGTGATGCTGTCATAATTAAAAAGTGCATCCCCAAAAGTCAGGTTTTATTTAGAACTGATTGCAACTCATTGCCAGTGAAACTCTTTTAGTTACCTGAGGCTCTCCTTGAGACACCTTTTGTGTATACCGTGTGCGATTGACTGAATACCGAGAGGTTGAGGCTGGTTTAGATACAATAGTTATAGTTAAAGGGAAAGGCAACCCTAACCACATAGTTGCTTTTATGAATAAAGTATCACTTACTGATATCGTAATTGACAGTCTTTAACTACAAAAATCCTTGCTTAACAATTAAATCAATATTAATCTATCATGTATTTTAAATTACCCGCCGATAAGAGAGTGGCCATTGGAGTTTAATTTATGACGTCACACCGTCTATTCCAGTTTATTTCATCAGCAGCACTGTAAACATGACAAGTCACAAACAGTTAAGTTTGGAGCCGTATAGATTTGAGCGCGTTCTTTCGCAAGAAGAAATTAAGAAAAGAAGACGTTCAGTCGAGTCACAGACCAGGCAGACGGTACATGTTCTTCATACAAATGCCTGAACCTCAACTTATCATTACGCAAATGATGGATCCACAGTTTACGTAGTATTTTCTTTTCAAATGACTTGGTTAAATCGGGAATTTCGAAAAATAACATTTTTTCACATCTCCCCTTCGCATTAGTGTAACTAACTGCTTGCCAGGAAGGCATCAACCTATATATTTGTAAGATCTACCACATGCACATCTTTGATGATTTCGCAGGTACTTGGGTTCAGCCCCCCCCCCCCCCCCCCCCCCTGGAATAAGCTACATGAGTTGATTTAATTAATTTTTTGTTGAAAATATTTCTAATGCATGTCAACAACGTCTTGCATATCCATAAAGTCCAAAATAATTCAAAACAAGCCCTTTTTTAAAAAAAGTACCCTTGGCCACTGGTGATTATAAGTTCTGTTCTAATAACCAGTGAGGGTATTTTTTTTAAAAGGACTTATTTTGGACTTTATGGGTATACAAGATGTTGACATGCATTAGAAATATTTTCAAGAAAAAAATAATTAAAATCAACTCATGTAGCTTATTTGGAGGGGGGGGGGGGGGGGGGGGGGGGTCCTGAACCCAAGCACCTGTGGATGATCTTAGAATCTCATAAAAAAAAAAAAACCGGAACAGATGGTGTGACGTCAAAATTATTGATTTTTGTGGTCTTGAATACAAAAGAGTTACACATCATGGCAGCCTCTATAGATCGCGGGAATTTAAATTTTTGACGTTTTCAAATTAGTACTGAAGCATATCTAGACCATATATCAACAGAATTGTATGACAAATCTTTATCATATGATTAATCCTATCATTTATCATGTAAAAATCTTTTGGGTTGCCTTTCCCTTTAATTATGAGCAGTGTAAACCGAATACAATGGACCGTGAAAAATTGGTGAGGTATCGAGTGGCTGGTTTACACAGAATAATTAAATTAATAGCAGTTGAGACTGTGTAAGCCAGCAGATATACAGAATACACAGTATCCGGAGTACAGGGAATTATTGATATAGGATTTGTTAAAGAAATGTTAGGGGCTATATTTAGTGGCCAGAATTGACAGAGTACCTGAGTACACAGAGGCTGGTTTGAACAAATTATACCATATATGTATTTTGAAAGGATGGCTTGAGGATGCCACTTCATTTGCATAAATTGCACTAGTAGGGTACATGATATACCTGTCTGGAAGACTGAAACTACATGTACATATTTATGAATACATCAGGAAACCCATCTTCACTAGCCAAGGGTTTACGATCCCCTCCGCTTCTCTGCTGCGTTAGCATGATTTTTGTGTCAACAATTTGCTGCATATGATTGGATGCAGGCCAAGTTCCCTGCATCTAATCAGATAATGTGTTACGTTACACCACATGCAAGACGAATGAATGTGTAAACAATTAGTCATTGCCATTTAATAAGATTTTCATAGTTTTTATGCCCCCGAGATCGAAGATCGGGGGCCATATTGTTTTTGTCCTGTCTGTCATTCTGTCTGAAACTTCAACCTTGCTAATAACTTTTGAACAGTAAGTGATAGAGCTTTGATATTTCACATGAGTATTCCTTGTGACAAGACATTTCCGTGGGTACCAACATTTTTGACCCCGTGACCTTGGAATTTGACCTACTTTTTGAAAACTTTAACCTTGCTAATAACTTTTGAACAGTAAGTGATAGAGCTTTGATATTTCACACGAGTATTCCTTGTGACAAGACCTTTCCGTGGGTACCAACATTTTTGACCTTGGGACCTTGACCTTGGAATTTGACCTACTTTTTGAAAACTTTAATCTTGCTAATAACTTTTGAACAGTAAGAGATAGAGCTTTGATATTTCACATGAGTATTCCTTGTTACTAGATCTTTCTGTTAGTTTTGAACCTTTTGACCTTGACATTTGACCTACTTTAATTTTGTTTTTTACATTGGTCATAACTTCTAAATGGTAAATATTAGAGCTTTCATATTGTACATGAGCATTTCTTTTGACAAGATCTTTCTACTGGTACCAAGATATTTGCCCTTGTGACTTTGGCCATCTTCGGAATTGGCCGTTATCGGGGGCATTTGTGTTTCACAAACACATCTTGTTATTTTAACAACACACAAAGTGTAGTTGAAAAACACATTTTCATTGGTTGAACATGATGTAATCCAAACAGAGTTTGTTTTCTCTATCCATTAGAGGACACCACTCAAAGCACGAAAATCATGCTAATGCAGCCAAGGGTCGTAGAAAAGCGGAGCGGATCGTAAACCCTTGGCTAGTGAAGATGCAGCAAACCAGGTTTGATGAAGCTAGGCCTTACAGTGTACAAGATATGACAGACACTATTTTACAATGTATAGCCATAAAATTCCAGTGAGGCCATAGTGACCTAATACTAGGCTGTGACACACCATTTCCCCCAATGTGCATCAATTGACCAAGTTTGATGGTCATAGACCACAGTGTGCAAGATATGATCTGGATACAATTTGAGTAAGTATAGCCATAAAATTCCAGAAGGATGCCACAGTGACCTATTTCTGCCTTTTCCTTGAGATGCATCAGCTGACCAGATCTGATAGTCCTAGGCCTCAGTGGGAAAGATATAACCTGGACAGGAAAAAAGCTATCAGACAGACAAACAGACAGACAAACAAACGGATCAGACAAACGGACAGGAGAGCTCATACCGTAATACAGCTTGTCAAATGTACTCGAAACCAGAGTTCACAGGAAACAAATGAATATACCATACCTGTCAGTGTTTAATATAGCACGAGATTTGATGATGTTTATAACTTGTATTTTTGAGCCCAACAAAAATTGCTCATACTCTATTGTACATGTATGTGTGTTAGTCAGGGAGTGGCCTTTTCCTGACTTATCAGTTTTCTACATTTTCGTGTATTTTAAAACGAAATTTCTCCCTTGCTACATTGCAGCACAACAACACATGCAGTCATTTGATGTTCTAGATGAAGTTTTCAAAAGTGCTCTGGATTTGGAATTTTATCTAGAGTAAGCTCTTATATCATTCAACGTCGGGTCATCTTCAAATTTATCTTGATACTTACATATTATTCAACAGAAATAATATTATATACATTTCATTCTTTGGATATGATTTTACATTCTAAATAAAAATGCAGCAGAATATGTTAAAATTTCAATTTGTGTACTTTTCAGGGAAACACGTGGCACATTTATCAAAACGTATGTATTATTTATGAGATAAAAATGAAGACATGTAAATCTTTTTCTTCCCCACACCCCTTTGGTATTTACTGATCTTTATTCTTCAATTATACTTAGCCCGGAGTCTACCCCTGAACAGTTTAGAAGGCTCTACAAAGAGTTCATGCCAATGCCACTTCATCCTAAAGATGAGAGATTTTGCACATTTCATGACATCTTCATAGGCAGTAGTAGCTGTTTGTACTATTCTGACACTTGGGCTAAAGTAAGTATTATAATAGAATCTGAAGAATTAGATTTCATTTCTCTATATTTTGGTGGGTATATGTACTGATTTTTTCCCCCCATTGTCTTCATTTTAAAAGATGGTTGCAACTGATGCTGCCTCAGCTTTCAAAGAAGTTCTCAATGATGATGAAAAATTAGCCATTGTAGGAAGAAGGTAAAAATTAAATAGTACAATAAATCTCATCAAAACTTCGATATTTGACAGTTACAAGGCAAAAATATAATTTGATTTATAGGGGTGAAACGATGCATCGCAATGCGACCGAAATGCGATGTAGTGGTCTTGATTCGATGTTCAATTTATTCGGGGTCTGTTTCGGTTCGATACGGTTCTAAAATCATTGCACACATTGCTCTTGATAACACGGTTTCTGATTAGCCAATGGAATTGAAAATTGCCCAATCAACATATGAGTAAACTTTGCTGTATCAAAATGGACGCAGTCGAGTTGAAAAATGCACCCCCAACGTATAAATCCTGGGTATGGCGACATTTCGGCTTTAGGACAAGTGATAAGAGTGTTGCTGTATGTTAAACGGTTTTACATTATGTAGAATTTATTTGCAGAGAGCAATAAATACAACGAAACAAAAAATCTTAGCATTATACAGAATTTGGTACATGCTATTGTATCGAATCGAGACTAAAGTATCAAAAATCGAATCGAATCGAGAAGGTACTGTATCGTTTCACCCCTATCAATGATTTATGGAATATGCCTTTATAATCAAAATATCATTTTTTATTGTTTCTCCGATTAGATTTAGGGACACATATTTAACAATGGGAGCAGGAGTTGATCCCAAAACTGTATTCAGAACTTTCATGGGAAGAGATCCTACTCCAGAACCTTTCCTATCCAAATTCACGGAGGAAAATTCTACTACAGCAGAAGAGTGATAAGAAGTCTGTGATATCTGGATAGATGGACAATTTAGCTTCATCATCACTAGTGTGTTGTCAGATGACAGAAGCATCAGATTATTCTGTTGCGAAGAAACAAACTTTAAAAACAATTTTTCGCTTGCCTGAGCTCAAGTGAGTTTTTCTGATTGAAATTTGTCATTCGGCCATTTGTAAACAAATCCATCTGCTAGTGGACTAATTTCAACCAAATCTAGCACAAAACATCTCAAAGTAAATTCTTTAAAACATTCTCACTTCAGAATAAGTTAGGTTCAAGTGTCAAATAAATATGATCTTGTCCCATGAGTCAGTGTTGGGTTTCAATCGGGTGCCCAGTTGTTTATACATGTGGTTCATCAACATGAGCAATCAAAAAATGGTGAGTTTTTGTGGTCTATGGTCCCTATTTGTTTTTTTGATTATATATATATATATATAAAATAAAGACAAGACATGTGCATACATTTCTTTTATGTTTTATTTGTCAACTATAATAGACATTTTGTATCACAAAAACCGCAAGTCCACAGCCGAGCATAAAATGTGTTCATACCAATGGAAGTATAGTGTTCTGTAACTCTACATACTACAGATCATGATGCTGCAGCTATTTTAAATTTCAAAGAATATTTGTTCAATTCATGTATTTCAATGATAATGCACCAATCACTTGTCAGTTCTGGATGTTGGTGAATGGCCATATTTCATCACTTCAATAATAAGTTTTGTGTTGATAATGCACTACTGAATGAACCACAAGCCAGTACCACCACGACAGGGTGGAGACTTGCTCACATGATGACCGGAGTCACAAGCCAGTACCACCACGACAGGGTGGAGACTTGCTCACATGATGACCTGAGTCCTCCCACTGGGCCTGCGTTTTTGCCTACAATTTATGACAAGCAAACATACATGTACATTTTACACACACACACACATATATATATATATATAGTTGTAAATTGAACATTGTTAGTCCACCCATTTATTCATATTTTGCAGTGAATGATTTTATTGTTATTTTTTTTGGTCTGAGCTATTTATACCGCCAAGATTCGGGAGCCTTTCTTTGTTAGTCTACAGACTGAGCTTTCCTCTCAGGGCATTTCGAAGTGAACTTCTAAAAATCATTTCAATACCTGGAATTCTGTTTAGACATGAGGGTTTGTTTATAATAACATAATTCTAAAATGTCTATTTAATGCAATGAATTATTATAAAACTCTATTTCTTTCTTATTGTTTTTGAATTTTATTGCAAACTGGGCAAAACATACTTAGGTTCATATTTAGTGGGACTTTGTCCCATTTATACCACAATAGTAAGGTGCAAATATTTTGAGTATTTTCTGTGCAATTTAATTAATTCCGACCTTTTGATCAGTTGGTATGTTTTGCTACACCTTACGTAATGAATTATGAGAGTAGATCTATGGATTTTATATCCTTACCAATATAGAAAGAGCATGTACTCCATTTTCCAGCTCTTCCTTCAAAATCTCATTGACTAAACGGTGTCTCTGTGGATAATAAATTAAAGTCATTAAAGAGAGTTTCTCTATATGTTTTTGAAGTCAACTATCTGCTTTAATAAAATAATTCTGTTTATCTCTAATCATAAATTGTAAACAAATATTTTCTTACCTGAATGAGAGGCATACCCTCGAATTCATCACTTATGACAATCACTTTAAAGTGGGTCTCTGAACCTAAAGTAAATGACACAACACATGTACTGTAAATCACATTTAATTCGTGAGAACTTTATGCTTAATTTTGCGAGACTAGTCATTCGCAAAAATTTATTTCTACAAGACTTCACCAATAACTAATGATTCATGAAAGTAATGTCTTGTGAATAAATACATAATTGAATCCTCCTGAAAATAAGGCCTCACAAAATGAGAGGAAAAGTTTTTAAGCTCACATACCCCGAACCCCCACAATGAATGACAATGGTACATATTGAATGACAATGCTATGCAAAAAATGCCTTTGGGCTATACTGTACTATTTTTATCCATGTAAGTAGATGTCACTACTCAAATCATATGTGATGTTGCTTAAAAATATGAAATTTATGAACAGAAATATTTTAATTGCATATGGCTTGAAAACCAGTTTCACACAAGTTGCACTAAACAGTATATTGGCCAAACTTCTATGTTCAAAAGGGGCATAATTCCCAAAATTTTCCTGCAAATATGCACAGCAACATAGCATCTCCTTGTTTAATGACAAAGTTTCATGAAATTCTGTTGAGCAGTTTCGGAGACAAACTATTTCGGTAGCATATTTGAATTTGGCCAAACTTCTAAGTTCTATGCCCCATAACTCCCAGAAAAACTTGATGTATCGACGTGACACAAATGTCCCCACCTGCAGTAAAGTCAAATGTAAGAAATCCACTGAAGTATAGCATTGAAGGTGGTATTCAGATTGTATGTTACACGCATTTAGTACAATGAAGAACTTGACAACAATCCTTTGTATGTTTTTACAGCCCTAAAAGAATCTGAATCCAAACAAAATGACATGTAAAATTAATTAGTTACTCGTGCCTCTAGACATTTAGAAACAAAGTCCATAATTCAAAAGCAAAATCAGAAAAACAAAATTGTTTTAGGGTAAAGTGACACCCAGAAAATTGAAAGCAGTAATTTTTAAAATCCAAGGGGCAACTCAAGTTCTATATAAAACAGGAAATGTTTGTAAGACATGTATGCCCCCCATGGTGCAAAATTGAAAAGGGTTATACAGATGCATCATTTAATTGATAGTAGTGCCAAACTATTTCAAAATATTGAGCAGACAATATCTTCCTATGTCCAGAATGTATTGACCATTTGACCTAAAAATGAAAAGGTGTCATCTACTCCTTATGCTGTACCAGTGTACTAAGTTTGATGTATAACAAGCACAGGGTTCTCAAGATATTGAGCAGACAGTATATTCCCATGTCCAGTTTGACCTTTTACCATGTGACCTCAAAATCAATAGGGGTCATCTTCTTCTTAAGATGTACCAGTGTACCAAATTTGATGTCTGTCAAGCAAAGGGTTCTCTAGACATTGAGTGGTCAGTATATTCCCATGTCCAGTTTGATGTTTGACCATGTGACCTCAAAATCAATAGGGGTCATCTACTCCTGAAGATGTAACAGTGTACCAAGTTTGATGTCTGTCAAGCAAAGGGTTCTTAAGATATTGAGTGAACAGTGTCTTCCTATATCCAGAGTGGATTGACCCTTGACCTTTTGACCTGAAATTCAATAGGGGTCCTCTTCTACTCATAAATAACCCACATATGAAATATTACGATTGTGAAGAAGTGAATGGTTCTCAAGATATTGGGCGGACAACATGTTGTCTACCGACCGACAGACGGGTGCAAAGCAATATGCCCCTCTTCTTTAAAGGGGGGCATAAAAATCAGTTCAATATCTTAAAAGGCATTTATTGTCAAACATCTAGAATACTGAAATAGGAAATAAGTCCAGAGGAAGTAACATCATAAAGGGTCAATAAACCTAAACAAGATGTGAACGCATATTAATTAGTGATTGAAATTCCTAAAAAG
>NC_079167.1:4344101-4561601 GCF_947568905.1 Ostrea edulis | reverse complement strand
TAGGTGGGACCATCATATATCTTAAGCAGTAAAACATGCCGCCTAGGAGTTGTTTATCTCTGTTATATATGTTTCTGGTGAAAATGCTAGTGATTAAAATCATAATTCCCCATCAATTAAAAAAAAAAATAATAATAATTCCCCATCAATTAGCAAATCATTACTGAAATACTTATTCTGCATTAAACTTCATTACTAAATAGAATAAAGTGAAATTTTTGTTTTTGCATTTCTCATTGCACATGTATTAATTTTACTTTCAATCCCCACTCGCACACACTTTTTGTTAATGAAGTACATGCTCAATATTCAGTCACTATGATCCACTATCAATTATGATTTAATATGTCAACTGCACCCAATATAAAAAGTTCTATTTAAAAAAGGAGATAAAAAAGGATTTATCAATCTAAATTTGTTGTTTAGATTGCTCTGGTTCTGGAATACCTTTCCAAACAGACCAATGTTTTTCAAAGTCAGACAGATTCGTGTTGTGTATTGATTATAATTATATACACACTTGGCACAGATTAATTAAAGTACAGCTTCATGAAAAAATGGCTTTTATATGAAATAAACAACTCTTTAAAACGGTGCTACTATGACATAACATATAAGTTATATAAATTAAACAATATTCATAATACAACGCACCCAATGGACAACTGTCAACGCCACCACACGTGCAAATTCTACTTTCGCTTTTTATTTTCTACTTCATTTCAGGATCGACCAATCAATACCTTTGTACTATGTGTAAACAAAATCCACATGGAGTGTTATGAAAGAACGTTTCATTTTCAGGACGATGATGGAGAAAAAAATGAAACAATAACAGTGATAGAGGTAATATGTATAATTTGTTAAACGAGTAGTGTGTATAATTTTGTACAATATTAAGTAATCCGAGATTCCTCTGACTTCATGGATACGAGTCAGAGGAATCTCGGATTAAAAATATTTTGCAGTAGACTGAAGTCTTCACGCCGTAATTGATTACATGAATGAATGAATGAGGCAGGGGGTCTGGGGACCGCCTGAAGACCCCAAGTGGATCCATGGCGAAGCCCTGATGGGGGACCAGGAGGTGCAAGCTCCTGGAATTTATAGGGCTTATAGGTTTCTTATGTAGCTGTGTAGTATTAGGACCACAAAGTGACATGTTTTTTGTTACAAAAATATATATTCAATTAATGTACCAATGAATTTGAAATTTTTGGATGAAAGTAAAGGAATTTAATTACTTTAAAGGTAGGTGTGTAATTTATTTATTTAATCCAAGTGATTAATGAGAAAATCGTAGTTTATCATTAAGGTCAGTGGCGGATTTAAGGGAGGGGGCACGTGCCCTAAGCCCCTAATGTCTCTTAATTTTTTTTAAAAAAGAAGCAATATTTTTTTCCACTCCCAGAGAAATAAAAAGACAAGATCTTTTGATTCATAAAAATGTTACTCTCTATATACTTTATTCAAAAAACCATTTTATTAATTTCACTTCATTAAAAATGACGGGAAAATAGTAAAAATGAGTACAGAATAGAATATGATTTATTTCCAAATTAGGGCCCTCTCGGGCATACAGCATACATGATTCAATGTGCAATGACGATAAAAAGAAAAAAAACAAAAAACAAGAGTAAAATATGCACTATTAGTATGAGCAATGTTCATATATATGTACTTATACTACCTTTACTATTATTACATGTAGAGTTGTTATGTACATGTATATATATAGACATCTATATATATATATATATATATTTTTCCCTATGTATATTTCTGACTGTTTTGCATTAGGATACACGGTGGTACTTACATATAATACAAATAAGTATTATCATGTTCAAATGTCTAATGTATGAACATTGCTCATACTAATAGTGCATATTTTACTCTTTTTTTTTTCTTCTTCTTTTTATCGTCATTGCACATTGAAATGTTAACAATCCCGAAAACGTCAGAATAAACAAAAATTGGATAGGGCTACATTATTACAGTGAGTTTCTCCTCAAAAAATTTCCCCAAGGAGATTAAATTAATGATTAAAGTTTTATAATTTTCAACTTTATGAAAATAGCATCTTGATTGAAGGAAGATATTGGACATTAACAGAATCTTTTCATCATTTTAATGAATTGTTTTTAGAACTTTGTATTGCAGTGAATTACATAATCAAACAACTAATTGGGTCAGCTTAGGATTCCTTCCCAGGAATTAAGTTAAATCACAACAAAACTTGTGATTTCTCTTAGCAGATGACACTGGATCAAGAATAACAATGTAATGGAAAAACCTCAAACGCCCCACAAAGTAGACCCTAGAATCTCATAATTAACTTCTACTTTAGTATAAGCAGACTGGGTGGCAAACGAAGAATTTTGATGTTCTCTAACTTAGCCCAGTCAATTACCGAACCTAGCCACCACGATTCCCTAATCCTATACAAAGTCACAGGCACTATTGCTTAGTCACCAAGACACGTACTAGAAGTAAAACCTAGTCACAACAGAACCCTGCAGCCCAAGAACTGAGTGGATAGCTGAACAATTCTGTTGCTTTCCAACAGTTCTTAGATATGTCACGGCTTTATGTTTACTCCTAGAGAATCAAGTGAACAGAGAGAGTAACTGATAAAGTAGAATGGCTGAATTTATAAAAAAAAAAATACACTTTGCCCCAAGTTGATTGGCTAATTAATACATTTACTCTGGACTGGTTAGAATTACTGTAATCCAATTGGCTAATGATAGCAGGCACCCTTTTACATTACAGTATAAAGTTGATTTTATGATGTGCATACAATGTTGCATAATAAATTCGATGTATTATGTGAAAAGGTTACAAAAACTAAACAATACATATATTATAGTTGCAAAAATCGATAGTTATTTAGTAACAGGAAGGGAGAAATGCAATAGACCAGACAAGGATTCGAACCCAAGCCCCCTGAATCACCAGTCGGGTGCTCTACCAACAGGTATCTGGACACTGGCGACCGACCCCATCCGACCGCCACATTCCTCCCTCCTTAAATGTTTTCACATCTTGGAGACAGAATCTTCATCTCCTGGCAGGCATTATGCAGAAACACCAGTCAGGAAACAGGATGGGGAACTGACAAGCTGTACGGAAGAGGAGCTAACATGTTGGAAGGAACACTTTGAACGAGTGCTCAACAGAGAGGACCCATCAACAGAAGCAGAGATCAGCCCTTCGGATGAAGTTTTGGATATAAACACTGATAAACCAACACTGGAAGAGGTCACCAAAGCCATCAGGACCCTCAAAAATGGAAAAGCACCGGGATGTGACCAGGTACACGCAGAGATGCTGAAAGCAGAGGACGTGGTAACACCAAGAATACTAGCGGATATCCTGCAGAACATCTGGGAGACAGAGACAGCACCCAGCCAATGGAAAATTGGCCTGATTGTGAAGCTGCCCAAGAAAGGAGACCTGACAGATACCAACAACTGGAGGGGAATCATGCTACTGTCTATCACAAGCAAGGTCCTCTGCAGAGTCATCTTGAACAGAATAACAGACATGGTGGACCCTCTCCTACGGAATGAGCAGGCAGGGTTTCGGAGGGGAAGGTCATGCGCAGACCATATCTTCACATTGAGACAGATTTTGGAACAGAGTAACGAATGGAACGCCACAGTATATGCCAATTTCATAGACTTTGCCAAGGCATTTGACAGTATCCATCGACCTGCAATGTGGAAGATCATGGCACACTACAGAATACCAGACAAGATCATATCCATCATCAAGATGCTCTATCAGGACTTCCAGGCCAGAGTGATCTGTGGCACAAATCTCACAAACAGCTTCCCACTACAAACTGGAGTGAGACAGGGATGTTTACTATCTCCCCTACTTTTTGTGATGTGTATAGACTGGGTGATGAAGAAGACAACCAGTCAGAACAACAGGGGATTGCTTTGGACATTTGAAAAGTCTCTAGAAGATCTAGACTTCGCAGATGACATTGCACTCCTGGCTCATCGTTTCCAACACATCCAAGGGAAGACAACCGACTTGACAAACTACGGCAGCCAGATAGGTCTCAACATCAACGCCGGAAAGACGAAGATCATGAAAGTTAACAACAAAACAGAAAGAGAAGTGAATATTGGGAACAACATAGTAGAAGAAGTTTCAGAGTTTGTTTACCTCGGCAGTAAGATCACAGCCGATGGGGATTCAATATCTGATGTAGAGAGCAGAATAGCCAAAGCAAAAGCAGCCTTCGCAAGCCTGAGGAACATCTGGAAGTCAACAGCAATCAGCATCAAGACCAAGATCAGGATATTCAAGAGAAACATCATTGGAGTCCTCCTATATGGTGCCGAGTCGTGGAAGGTGACCAAAGGTATTGTCCACAGACTGGATGTCTTCCAGACCAAATGCCTACAACGGATTCTGAAGGTCTTCTGGCCCAACACCATCAGCAACAAAGATCTATATCAGAGAATGTCAACATCACCAATATCTGAGATGATCAAGATGAGACGATGGAAATGGATCGGACATGTCCACAGGATGGGAGCAACATCAATCCCAAAGATCGCCATGAGATGGACACCAGCAGGAAAGAGAAATAGAGGGAGACCAAAGGAAACATGGCGGCGATCAGTAGAGAAAGAGATGAAGGAGTGTGGATGGACTTGGGGCCGGATTCAGAACATGGCAGCAGACAGACAGAGATGGCGATCCTCAGTGAAGGCCTTATGTGCTTCCTAGCACGAAGAGGATTAAGTAAGTAAGTAATTCCAGGGGTTGGTCTATGGCACCAAATGTATGTAACAAGGAGAAAATATAACAGACCAGACTGGGATTTGAACCCAGGTCTCCTGAATCTCTAGTCAGGTGCTCTACCAACTGAGCTATCTGGCCACTGGTGATCAAGCTCGTCTGAACGCAACATCTGCATGTAATTTTTCAAATATGGAAGAATTCAATTCTGAAAATATTGATGATTTCCCCATATCAATAGGGCTATAAAGGTAGCTTTTAAAATTGGTGTGAAAAGCACCAATTTATTAGATATCACATCCCTTTAAGAGAGTAGATAAAAATTGCATATCATTATGTGAACAAACCTTTATTGCATTCAACAGGTACTGCAGCCAAGTTATGGTCTGTATGTATGGCCATCTGCTCCAGTCCTTGCTCAGTACATATGGTACAACAGAAGTAAGATCAAAGGGAGATCAATTCTAGAGGTACATTATATAAACTCAAATATATCTTCATAATTGATTCAATTCATGTACTTATGATATTTTTAATATTAAACATCCATAATATTCTTTATTTATGTCATTGTAAAGCTGGGATCAGGAACATCTCTACCAGGAATCTTAGCAGCAAAATGTGGAGGACATGTTACACTGAGTGACAGTGAGGATTATCCATACTGTTTGGAGAACTGCAGAAAATCATGTCAGACTAATGGGCTGTTAGATATTCCAGTAATAGGGATAACATGGGGTAGATTCAACAATGCTCTGCTTGACTTGCCTCCTGTGGACATTATCTTGGGCTCAGATTGCTTCTACGACTCTAAAGGTGCGATCCCTTTCCTGCTCAGGTTTTACTGATTACTGCCGACATTGGATCTTCTGCCCTTCAAAACAGATCCTAATTAATATATCCCACACTCTTGCTGCATTGCATGTAATAAAATATTAAGCAAAAGAGCCTACCATGCAATACCGTACATACCGGTACCTTGGGTCTCCCTTTTACAATTTTGTACATACATGTACTTGGAAGTGCAGAGTAAATAAAAGACAGAAATCACCATGCAGTATATACTAAAACCCAGGAGCTTCATCCACTTAAGGGGATGCAGCTTTACTGCTTATTAAATAATTCTCGATATCAATAATTCACATTCTTGATATCAAATATTTCCTCATATTCATTGATATCAAAAAAATTCTTTTATAGAATAAATTCTACTTGATGGTACATGCATCAAAAATTCAAATTCTTGATATCAAATGTTGGAGAACCTTATCATAATTTCCAAATATCAATAAATTAAACTGATATGCAGCTTAGCATCCTCATGTAATGTAGATTCAAATACATGTATGTTCACACCAAACCCCTTGGTCCAGATGGGGCCACAAGAGAGGTTTTATCCAATCTAATTAAAATCAGATCCTTTAATCTACTCACGTATATCACTACATTAATTTTAATTAGATGATATTTTATCTGGTATCTGGAAAAAATATTCTCAGGAACCACAAGGGTACAATATGTAAAATTAATGAAAATGCAACCATTCAAGTAAATGTGGCCCTATGAGCCTCTTGTTGTAAAATCCCATATTATGGACTAAATTGAATTATTTCAAACAATGTTTCATTCCTAAAAACATTATTGGTGCATCATACTGCCAGACACCAGTATTTCAAGATTTGAAGTAATGTAGTCTTGATCTATTTATAGACTTTGAAAACATTATTGTAACAGTGAGTTACTTGATCAAACAGAGCAGAGATGCAGAATTTTTGTGCACATATCAAGAAAGAAGGTAAGCACATTTAAAAATATATCTTACAATACTGTCATTATTACTGACTGATAACCAGTGAAGAAGCATGTATTTTGAAACAATTATTTTTATCTTAGTTCAAACAGAATGATAGATGTGCTGCTTTTAAAATGGGGACTTGAGTGCGAGACTGTGAGGCTAGACTCATTCAATGCAGACAACCCATCACTGTGTGCATCCAATCTGCCAGGAAACCACACCATCCACATGTTTATCATCAGAGCAGACAGGAGATTCTCAGACTCTGGAAACATTGGATCTGTATCGGCATTTACATGATGATGGAGACTATTAATCAAAACATCCTACTTGCACCATGGCCAAGTACACTGGAAGTTTTGTACAAACACTGTATACAGTGTTGAAAGGGTTCCAATGAACAGAATGGAATATGTTCGCCTTCCCCTCCAATATTGCATTCATGATACACAAACACCATACATACAATTGCAGTGTGTCAAGAGTCTTTCTTACTATGTACCCATACTCAGTCAGTATCATAGTGCATCTATGGCAGGAAAAAAGTTAGTGTCAAGTTAATAGAAACTGAACAGAATGTTCTGAATATTTTTATTTGATCAACAAATTGTTTTCAGACACACACAGTATCCTGTGAACACAACAAATTCAATATGAACATGATTGCAATATCATCAATCTGAGGTACATGTATATATAATGACACAAATTATCACACCAGATAGAGATGCTCTTATCAGTACATATTAGAGGGGCCACTGAATGGATGTGCAAAAGCCACTGGCTCTACATACAAGATGTGGCCACTGATTCGATGAGAGTATTTGTATTCACAAATAAAATACTGGAATAATCACAGACTGTTGCTTTTATGTTGCTGAGATATGTATACATTATTTGTAATTGGCATTTATAGCACGTCCAATGATTAATCTCCTGACTTCACTGGTTCCAGCTCCAATCTCATAAAGCTTAGCATCCCTCAGAAAACGCCCAGTAGGATAGTCATTTATATATCCATTTCCACCTGTACAAGATAAATAAGTATGTTCATTTCATAGCCTTTCAAAGTACCAGTATAATATGAACAAAGTTTGCCAATTTAGCACTTGTATATATTTAGCAAGACTAGAAAATTTGTATAACATTATCTTCCTTGAGCATATGATTATATGACCAATCTTTGAAAACTTTTAAGAATTAGCATGTAAACTGCAAGAGAAGCTGTGCAGGAAATATATCCTCTACATTTTTGCACGCAGTAGAATGTTTCTACATGTCAACATTTTTGACCTACCTAGTATCTGAATGGCATCTAGTGCCATCTGTGTGGCTGCCTCCGCTGTGTAGAGAATTACTGCTGCACAATCCTAGAAAACGTGTAAAAGACGAGCTGCTACAGTGATAATTTCAATATGATAAATAATATATGAATTTTAAAATACATGTACTAGGAAAACTGTTGGCTGAAATGCAGTCAAAATAATTAGTGAATTGAAATTTCAGAGACATGTTGATATTCCTTTATGTTCAAAGAATGACAGCAGTCCATCGAAGAATCTTGCAATATTTCAAATACAGTGGGGCCATTATTCCGGATGCATCACTTTCCAGACGATATGGGAATGGGGGAGAGATGGAACTTTTACATGCTAATTTGTAACGTCAACCTGGAAATTCATGTTCTTGATATCCAGATGGTCAGTTTTTACTATCAAATGTTAAAATGCATTGAAAACTGTATCATGTGTATGGTGATTATTTATGTTGGAAGGTCTGTCTCAAACAATATCAGCAAGATGTAAATTGCAAAGATATCAAAAGCCATGCTGTCTGATTGAAACGATATATCGTGTCCTGTCAACACCTCACAAACTAGTTGGTTATCCTAAGTACATGTATGAGCCAATTAACCTGCATGTGTTGACCAATACGCTGCATTGACAATTTTTGCACATCATATCTGCAATGCATGCAGTGCTAAATTGAAAACAAATCTGCTGCACATTATTTAATTGTCTTGATCTATAGGTTATTATTAGATTCATATTATGAAATATGAATTTATTTTATTGAACTGCTACAGCATCAGTTGAACTCACTCAAGAGTTGTTCAAATCCAAAAAGTATAAGAGTTGGAATTATTCTACAATAGTTGAAAAATGCGGATTCTATTTTTATTCTGTTGATAAAAGTGAAATGTATTTACATTGATTAAGTTTTAACAGGACTGTATAAAATGCCATGCACACACACCATACCTGTGTATGATTGATTCTCATTATGATGCCATAGAGCTGTATTGTTTAGGAATATCTAAACTCTTGGTAGGAGTGAGAAAATTACTGTTCTTAATAAGTATGGCAATTTATAATCTATATTTCTGCATGCAGACACCCGTACTTTTGAGGTTGTACCATGCATAATTGTTGCAGCTTCCACATTTTATATCATTTTAGAATATAGTAATATCTGAGTAAGACAAGCACATGTTTTAGAATATAGTAATATCTGAGTAAGACAAGCACATGTTTTAGAATATAGTAATATCTGAGTAAGACAAGCACATGTTTTCCAGAAATGAACTGTAGAGAAGTATTACATTGTTTTGTCTTTCTCCTCTGTCCAGCGAGCGAGCCACGTTGTAAACATACGACCGGGAGGCATTCAGTGTAGTGTACATGTTGGCCATTTTTGCTTGTATCATCTGAAGTAGAAATTGCTTAGTGCATTTGTAATATTGAGCAATATATTTTAAAATCACAAAAACAATGATGATGAATCACATTTATTCAATGATTGCATGATCATTACCTGAAATGTTCCAATCTTGTGCCCGAAAGCTTCCCTGTGGTGAGCATATTCAAATGCCACATCACAGCATGCCTGCATTATCCTGAAATTGAAATCAGTATCCTTATACCTGTTATAACTATCACAACATATTCATTAGAGCACATGTAATTGAACACAAAATGATAAAAGCAAAGTTATCAGGGGAAAAAATTTGGGATGGACATACAGTAGTGATTATTATATATACATACAGAGCAACTTCACATGTTGATTGGCTCTAATAAATCATTCAGGTATGGTGTTCACCATAATTATCAATAACTTTAGAAGCTAGATGAGATGAGAGACTGTATGAAAAACTTGTCCCAAAAATTGCTCTTAAGTACAAAATACCTCTGTCTCAAGTTTGAATGTTATAAGCAATGTTGTTTTTGATATGCAATTCGGTCAAATATGGCAACTTCTAAGGTTGGCTTTGCCATAGGGATTACATCCACCAAATATCGGAGTATACTGTACTCTGTACACCATTTCACAAAAGCATTGTAAATAGCTAGTTACAATGTAGTTTTAAGTACTAAGTTATGACTGTTATACAAAAGATGGTGTATAACTGACGTAAATGTTCTCTATTTCTGTACAACATAATTTTATCGGAAGTTATGTTTTTGCCATATAAATACTACTTAGAAATGACATACAAGACCGTAATGAAAGAAAAACTATTCTGCAAAGGAGGTGGAAGTGATGGTGGTAGAAAATAAGAGGGAAAAAAAACATCATTAACCCCCTCTGAACATATACCTGCAATATAGATACTCGAAAACATGTTTTTCAATGTTCAATGAATCATTTAGTGAAAATTAGGCAGCTGGAGAAGTTGATTTCATAATTTTTCGATAATTCTTGACAAGCAAAGAAAAAAAATCCAAAATTCGCTACATGGGTTCATTTCATTAATTCAAGTTTTACATTCTCACATTTCCACAACTGCTATAAAACTGTGTGCGAGTGTGTGGGGTTCAATCAGCCAATATGAGAAAAACAACTGACTTTGCATGTAAAAAAAAAACACACCAAAAAACGGAAAAGGTACGTTGAAAAAAGTAAGATGCCATTGCACAAATGGGACATATGCTTAAGTATATTAATATCATACATTCGATTTAAATTATTTTCGTTCTTGTACTTGTTTATGATAAGAATAATGGTATAGTATAATAAACAAGAGGCCCATGGGCCACATCACTCACCTGAGTCACCTTGGTCCATATCAGAAGACTTTCTATATATATTTGCATGTAAAACCGTAGTCCTTATCATGGCCCCAATCTACCCCTGGAGGCCATAGTTTTCGCAAACTTGAATCTACACTATGTCAGAAATTTTTCTTGTAAATGTGAACTTCTTTGGCCCAATGGTTCACGAGAAGAAGATATTTGAAGATTTTTCCTATATATTTGTATGTCAAACTTTGATCCCCCCTTGTGGCCCCATCCTACCCCCAGGGGCCATGATTTGAACAAACTTGAATCTGCACTATATCAGAAAGCTTTCATGTAAATATCAGCTTTTCTGGCTCAGTGGTTCTTGAGAAGAAGATTTTTAAAAAAAAATTCCTATATATTTGTATGTAAAACTTTGATCCCCTATTGTGGCCCCATCCTACAGCAGGGGGCCATGATTTGAACAAACTTAGCTCTGCTCTATGTTAGGAAGCTGTTCATGTGAATATCAGCTTTTCAGACTCAGTGGTTCTTGAGAAGAAGATTCTAAAAGAATGTCCCTATATATTTGTATGAAAAACTTTGATCCCCCCTTGTAGCCCCATCCTACCCCAGGGGCCATGATTTGAACAAACTTGAATCTGCACTATGTCAGAAAGCTTTCATGTAAATATTAGCTTTTCTGGCTTAGTGGTTCTTGAGAAGAAGATTTTTAAAGATTTTTCATATATATTTGTATGTAAAACTTTGATCCCCTATTGTGGCCCCATCTGACCCCCAGGGGCCAGGATTTTAACAATTTAGAATCTGTACTATATATCAGAAAGCTTTCATATAAATCTCAGCTTTTCTGGCTTAGTGGTTCTGGGAAGAAGATTTTTAAAGATTTTTTCTATATATTTGTATGTAAAACTTTGACCCCCTATTGTGGCCCCATCCGACCCCCGGGGGCCATGATCTTAGCAATTTATAATCTGCACTATATCAGGAAGCTTTCATATAAATCTCAGCTTTTCTGGTTCAGTGGTTCTTGAGAAGAAGATTTTAAAAGATTATTCTTATAAATTTGTATGTAAAACTTTGATGCCCCCCTTGAGGCCCCATTCAATCCCAGGGGTCCATGATTTTAACGAACTTGAATCTGCACTATATCAAAAAAAAAAAAAAAAAAAAAAAAACCCAACAACTTTGACCCCCTATTGTGGCCCCATCCGACCCCTGGGGGCCATGATTTTAACAATTTAGAATCTGCATTATATAAGGAAGCTTTCATAAAAATCTCAGCTATTCTGGCTCAGTGGTTCTTGAGAAGAAGATTTTTAAAGATTTTCCCTATATATTTGTATGTAAAACTTTGACCCCCTATTATGGCCCCATCCGACCCCCGGGGGCCATGATTTTAACAATTTAGAATCTGCATTATATAAGGAAGCTTTCATATAAATCTCAGCTTTTCTGGCTCAGTGGTTCTTCAGAAGAAGATTTTTAAAGATTTTCCATATATATTTGTATGTAAAATTTTGACCCCCTATTGTGGCCCCATCCGACCCCCAGGGGCCATGATTTTAACAATTTAGAATTTGCATTATATAAGGAAGCTTTCATATAAATCTCAGCTTTTCTGGCTCAGTGGTTCTTGAGAAGAAGATTTTTAAAGATTTTCCCTATATATTTGTATGTAAAACTTTGACCCCCTATTGTGGCCCCATCCGACCCCCGGGGGCCATGATTTTAACAATTTAGAATCTGCATTATATAAGGAAGCTTTCATATAAATCTCAGCTTTTCTGGCTCAGTGGTTCTTCAGAAGAAGATTTTTAAAGATTTTCCCTATATATTTGTATGTAAAACTTTGACCCCCTATTGTGGCCCCATCCGACCCCCGGGGGCCATGATTTTAACAATTTAGAATCTGCACTACCTAATAAAGCTTATCTATAAATTTCATCTTTTCTGGCCCAGTGGTTCTTGAGAAGAAGATTTTTTAATGACCCTACCCTATTTTTACCTTTTCTTGATTATCTCCCCTTGGAAGGTGGCCTAGCCCTTTATTTTAACAATTTAGAATTCCCTTTACCTAAGGATGTTTTGTGCCAACTTTGGTTGAAATTGGCCCAGTGGTTGTTGAGAAGAAGTTGAAAATGTGAAAAGTTTACAGACGGACAGACGGACGGACGGACGCCGGAGTACGGGTGATCAGAAAAGCTCACTTGAGCTTTCAGCTCAGGTGAGCTAAAAAGTATATTAAAGACAAATTTTATGAGTACTTTTTCTATTTATGGGTGATAAAAAATGAATTTCAATATTCTATAATCCACAATGAATATTCCCAGAGTGTCCTCAATCACTCTGCCATGTAATTTAATCCATTATGGATCTTATGTCCAGATGGTAACAAAATGTCTAAAAACCCACTGACTTCTCAAATTTCTCCTTACTTCCTAGTCAACAACTTGCATAAATTCATCTACATCCTACATGTACTTACAAACTACGCAAGATTTACGATGCTTTTGTGAAATAGTGTCCTGATTTCTAAATTAAAAGTTACAAAATATGGAAAAACATTTTCTAGAAATGAGAAAAAGGTCAATGTCAGGGTCACAGGTGAATAAAAATGGCACCATATTGGAAAAATTATACCAACTAAATATCTTCTAAGTACTCTCACTAATATATACCAGTAAGCTGCAAATTTTCCTCATCTGCCAAAAACAAACCCCAACATTTCCAACATGCCAAAATGACCTGATATATAGTACTTAAAATTGATGGGAGTATAAAGCAAAATTTCCTTATTCTCAGAACTATACCTTCCTATAGGTTCAATTCATACCTAACTATTTTCTTTTGGCATGTTAATACAAGTACATCTCTGCTTTTCTTTTATAAGTACTTTATTAATACCTACCCAATTGGTCCTGCAGCTAGAACCAATCGCTCAATATCCAGGCCACTCATGAGGACATATACTCCCTTATTCTTTTCTCCCAAGATATTCTCATCTTAATAAGGAAAGCAGAGGTTTAGACTTCAATAAAACTAGCGCTCTTCTGGGGAACTGTCTCAGTGCACAAGAAGTTGGAAAGGCGTGTCAGGAATTGCTTAATTCATGGAGCATGCAAAGTACTCTCCATTACATACTAAAGACTAGCAGTACTAGCATTCAAATACATGTTTCTTGAATTTCTACACTACAGTGTTTGTGCTTTAGAGCCAAAAAAATAAATAGTTCCTCAGGCCAAAAATTTCAAATTTTGATGAGGCGTTATTAATATTTAAATTTTTTATTTTTACTTGGTTGTAGCATGCATTATCTTTCCTTTTTATGTTGACTGTAGAATGATCCGAGTTAACTTTTCTTTCTCATATATAGAATAAGCAATGGAATTTTTATTTTTATAAAAATAGCTTCACATTACTTACATTTGTAATACTATTAAATGTATACTATACTTGCACATAAATGAGTATGCATTCAATAATTATTTGATCAAAACGATACTACAATTTTATGAAAACCTACTGCAAGTTTTACATAGATATCTATAGCACAAGCGTTACCTCATTTACAATGTATAAACAAATATAAATTGGAAAAAAACCAAATACCATGCATTACTTTCAATGGATGCAGTGGGGCCTGAGAAACTATTGATTAATTTTTTTGGCCAGTACATATGAGCGTACAGAATGCTAGATGTGGTTTCATACAGAAATTTTCTTCTTATGATGTGTATTCCCTTTACTAGTTGCAAGAGAGGCTGATTTGATACAATCAGATAGAAGTGAAAGCTCATTTAGTCTCCATTGGTAATATCCATAATCTTAATTATGTCCCCCAACAAAGTTCTTCATGAATTCATTAGAGTAGCGTGACTGCATATTACAGATTAGATACCAGTATTTTCCAGGAAGAGAGATTGTCTTAACTAAATGCTTCTTGTTGTTGTGGAATCCTCACCCTATAGGCCCTGTGGCTACAACAGCTCGTTCTATATCCAAACCAGACATGAGAACATAAACACCTTTGTTTTCAACACCAAGCACATTCTCCACTGAAACCAAGAACAACTAACATTAGGGGACATTATACTCTACCTTCTTGGCTGCATGGGCTCTACCAAAAATAGAATGTTGCTCACCCTACTGGGCCGGCAGAACCAAGAGTCCTCTCAATGTCCAACCCCGACATTAATATGTATACACCTTGACCTTCCTTCCCCAACATATTGTCCACTGAAAACATTCCGTATGACTCGCACTGGTAAATTAACTTTTGAATTTTAAAATATATATGACAAAAGTCTTAACAGAAGAAATGATCAAAATTCATAAAGTTGGTCAACTTTGTATAAAGAAATTAAAACAAATGTACAAATAATAAGATGGGGGAAAATATACAAATCTATAAAGAACTAAAAGTGTCCTAATGATACTAATACCCTATAGAACTTCAAAAAAAGGACATATATTCATATGAGCTTCCACAATTCTGCATTAAAAAGTTAAGGATTCAATTCCAGCAATTTTTAAATTTTACATGGTATGACTATATAGTATAATCATTATTCAAATCAAAATGACCATCTGCCTTTTCACCACAATTTCCATTTCCTTACTTTTCTAAATACAACCAGGGTCCATTTATCAAAATTTCCACTAAAATTAAAAAATTCAGATTTGATACAGAATATGCAAGTATAAATTTGCAAACTAAACACAAAAACGAGATTGCGAATCAAAAACAATGAAATATGTTTTATGGGACCCAAGTTCACTTCAAGAGATTGAGAGTAAATTTGCTTAGTTATACGTAAAGAAAAAAATCGGGACCGTGATTTCACTTCGAGACATCGAAGTTTGAGCCATCGAGCGTCAACTGTACACGTAAATCACTTTCCTACAGTAGGCTCATTGCTGCTGATGCCTGTTATCAGATTGGTTTTTTCTGCAGTGACCATGCCTGAATATCAACCTAAGTTTTGAACTTGATCACTAAGTCAGGGATTGAATACCTTTCCATACCCGACCCCAAACATAATTATGAATGGTTTTTATTTGTATGATGGTAATGCTACACTAAGATTTCTAGCTCCTAGAGGTTGACCTTGTCTAACCCAGTTAGATTGATCTGTGAACTAAGGAATCCAGAAAATATAGTGTTTAAACTGTTATATGTCAAATATTCTAAATTTGTTACAAATACCTAAACAGACATTACAACTTAAAAAAACAAACATCTACCAGTAATAATTGATTTTATTTACATCTTCACTTCCTTGAGGTTAAAGTGGGAATATTTTAATAGATTTATGATTTATCTATTTTAGTTTGATGAATATATTGTATTCCTACATATCAACAGTTGATCATGGTATCAAATGTATTCATACTTGACAATTTCAAGGAATGATCATATATTGTTTTTGTTACAAAGTTATGTCCTAAAAACAAATTTGCACAGACAGATGGGTGATTCCTGTACAACACCTTTCCAATTTCATTTGCATCGGATATGAAGATGATTAAACAATGAAGAGGCTTAAAATTAGAGAGTCAACATTTAAATGTAAAAATACAATGGTTGTGTCAAAGAAAAACTTCTGACCTGGTACTTTACAGTCTTCAAATATTAATTCTGAGGTATTGGAACCTCTCATTCCGAGTTTGTCTAACTTGATTCCAGTGCTGAACCCTGGCATTCCCTGTCAGAGAATGAAATCATCAAATTCAGTTTATTGAATATCTTTATTCATCAATCTATTCCATAATCATCAGCAGAAATTCAAAAGTTCTAAATAAGCCAAGCACAAAGGTATGAAGAAACTATAAATTTTGAATAGATTGAAACCAATTTGGGGCCTACAATAAAGAGCAACATACAAAAGAAGAAAGTCAAAATTGATAGTAGTAATATGTTGACTTAAAGAGAAAGGCAACCCAAAAGATTTTTACATGATAAATGATAGGATTAATTATATGATAAAGATTTGTCATACTATTCCGTTGATATACGGCCTAGATAAGCTTCCGTACTAATTTGAAAACGTTAAATATTTGAAATTCCCGCTATTTGTAGAGGCTTCCATGATGTGGAACTCTTTTGTATTCAAGACCACAAAAATCAATGATTTTGACGTCACACCATCTGTTCCGGTTTTGATGAGATTCTAAGATCATCAAATATGCATGTGGTAGATTTTACGAATAAATAGGTTGAAGCATACCTGTCAAGCAGTTAATTACACTATTGTGGAAGTGAGGTGTGAAAAAAGTTTTTTTCCTCGAAATTCCCGACCCAACCATTTCATTTGAAAAGAAAAGTCTATGTAAACTGTGGATCCATCATTTCCGTAATGACAAAATGAGGTTCGAGACATTTGTAAGAAGAAACATTTACCGTCTGCCTTGTCTGCGACTCGACTGAACGTCTTCGTTTCTTAATTTCTTCTTGCGAAAGAACGGGCTCAAATCTATGTCTCCAAACTTAACTGTTTGTGACTTGTCATGTTTACAGTTCTACTAATGAAATAAACCGGAACAGATGGTGTGACGTCATAAATTAAACATCAATGGCCACTCTCTTAGCGGCGGGTAATTTAGAATACTTGATAGATTAATATTGATTTAATTGTTAAGCAAGGATTTTTGTTGTTAAAGACTGTCATTTACAGTATCAGTAAGTAATTATCTGTGTATGGTAAATGTACCAGTACCTTTTCAATGACAAAAGCTGTAATTCCATGTTGAGGAGCCACAGATGAATCAGTCTTGGCATACACGATTAACGTATCTGCATCTGGGCCATTGGTAATCCAAAACTTGCTCCCATTCAACAAGTAATAATCTCCTGAAAAAAATTGTGATGTGTATTTATTTAACAGCTGATTAAAATTTTCAGTAATTTTGTTACACATTAAACCTATTTAACACCAGTATCAAAGTACTAATATTTGGTTGCTGATATTCAATTTCAAAGTGTTTTACCTTTTTTCTCCGCTTTCAGTTTCATTGAAACAACATCTGAGCCAGCATTAGGTTCACTCATAGCAAGAGCTCCTACTTTTTCACCTGAAATCAACTGTAAACAAGAGGCCCACAGGCCTTATCAGTCACCTGAGTATTAAAATTATCACTAGTCCCATGGGCTACAAAATCTAGAAAAAATATCCTGTTCTAAATATATAAGCTAAATTTTAATATTCAGCAACAATATAAAACAAGAATACTTAAATGTCCTCAAAAGTGCCTATACTGATGAAAGGCTTTACATAATATATGTAACATTAACACGATATGACTAATTAGCACCCGTCCTGGTGTCAAAACCCTGGTGTTGTGAAATTCACAAGTTCGGTACATCCTTTTCTGCTTTTCCTTAATATGCATTTAGTTTTAAACTGTATCAGCAAACTTTAAGTCTTTCAAATGATAAAGACAATAATCATCATAATAATTTTGGTTCTAGGGGACCCTACCCCTTGGGGTCATGAAATTTACAATTTTGTTTAAAGGATCAACTATCTACTCCTTTTAAAAATCTATTTAGTTTCAATTCAGTATCAAAAGAATAAAAGAAGATATTATTTAAATATTTTACATATATACACTATATATATATACACACACCAGTTTGGCCCCGCCCTGGAGTCAAAACCTCAACCCAGGGAATCATGAAATTTACAATTTGGTAGAGGCCTCCCTGCTCTACATCACTAGAATTTGGAATTTTTTCAAAGATATGCAGCTGTAGAGTTCAAAAAAGATTTTTGAAAATTGTCAACCTTTGGCAGTTATCAAGAAGTTAAAAATGTTCAATTGTTAATATATTTGATCACTGACCATTTTGGCCCCACCCTGATACCAAAACCCCTACCCCTAGAATCATGAAAGTTACAGTCTGGTAATGGGCTACCTGCTCATTCTAAATATCCATTTTGTTTCAATTCAGTATCAATAGCATTAAAGAAGATCTTTTTTTTTTTTAAACGTTTTACACATAAATACTATATACCAATTTTGGCCCCACCCTTGAGTCAGAACCTCTACCCTGGGATACATGAAATTTACAATTTTAGTAGAGGCCCCCATGCTCTAAATCACTATGGAATTAGTTTTTCTTACACATTTGCAGTTGTGTAGAAAAAGATTTTTTAAAATTGGTCAAATTTGACAGTTTTTGCCCCACCCCTAATGCCCCAGGGGTTCAAGAGTCCTGAAATTTACTCTATAAGTCATCCTTGTTTCAAAGATGCTTCATACCAAATTTGTAAAGTTCTCAATAAGAAGTTAAAAATGTTCAATTGTTAATGCACGACAACGGATGCAGACCAATCGCAATTAGGTCACCTGAGTTTACTCAGGTAACCTAAAAATATCTTGCATAACAGAGACGTAGAGTCATTTATAAGATTACTAGTACTTAAAGGAACATTGTCTGATTTATATTGCATCAGTAGATCATACCTCTGGTAAGTATTTTTCTTTTTGAGCTTCACTGCCATTCCGAACAAATTGGTTTACACATAAATTGGAATGTGCCCCATAACTTAGTGCCACACCGGCTGAAAATCGACTCATTTCCTCCATCACCAAACAATGGTCTAAGTATGTCCCCTCTGTCCCTCCATACTGTGCTAAGATTATTTGCACATAAATTAAATGGTATTTTATTCACTTTATTCAAATAAAATGTAATTTAATTTAATTACTTACAAGGTGCAGTGATTCCCATCAAACCAAGTTCTCCACATTTACGCCAAAAGTCCTGAAATTCACATGTTTATATATTACCCTATATATTAAGCCTAAATTAGAGTGTCAGTATTTTTATCACTATTTTTCTAAGAACAAGAATATCAGTAAACCTGATGGATGCTCCCCGAAATGCATCTAACCAATGAACTACTTCATATAACGAATGACTCGCACAATGATCAATAACTTGAAATGTTGCTGAAATGAATGTTTCTTTTTCATATTTAAGGTATACATGTTGAGTGACAGTGACCTTTACAAAATGACCTTGAGTGACCTTTGTCAATATTGTCAAAGTAGGTACTGTTCACTTTGTTCTGGTGATCTATGATTAATTATCGGTAGATATCAAATTAGTCTGTTTGTACCTGCAGGTAATTATAAATTCTCGCTGAAATCATCTAATTTTAAACTGAAATATCTATAACAGGATACTTAAAGAAAACAAAGAAGCCTATTATTGGAATTCCTCTTACCTATAAACACTCTGTTTACATTCATCGCTTATATCATTAACAAATTTGTTTTGACGTTTTTAAAAAGTACAGTAGTAAATATGAATTGTAATTTGAATATTTCTTAGGAATTTTAAGTCTATGGAAACCAAGAAAATTAATTTATTATTCAATAATTATTATTAACAGTCATGGGTTTGTTCTCTATCAACTACGGTACCTCTTATATCTATGCGTTAGTATGGTGCAACAATATGGCGTTTGATACTTATTCATTCAATATGTTCCTAACTGTTTTTTACACTTTGTACAGAATTTGGAAGGGATTTTGATCACCCTCTAGCTAAAATTTTCTAGTCTTCAAAAAGTGGCCAGTATTTATAAGGGTAAATTACACATGTTTGTTAACAACTGTACTTTAAAAAGTGGCCGATGTCCAGTTTTCAGGGGTGGCCGTTTTTGTAAGACTTTCTTTGTAGGGAAATATTAAGATTTCTGCCAGGACTTTGAAAATCGGCCGATATTCAGGGAGAACCCGTTTTCTGAGGGCCGGTTTGGAGAAGTTTTACTGTAGTTCTTCCAATTTTGACCGATTATCAATTATGAAATTTTCCCAATTATTCAACACTAGTAATAACGAGGTTCCACTGTACTAATGAATGAATTAATGGAGTTCAATAACCATACATATATACCAGTAGTACATATTATTTCTATTGCAAGTAGAGCTTCATAAATGTTTTCCAAAATGATCAAACACTTTTTTTGGACCTTAGTCAGTTCCCTAACACCACTCATGGCTCTGCGTATAACAAGGTATTTATCATAGTTTTCAAAGGAATGTCAATCTCTATTACAATACTGCATTTCCAGTATTAAATCGAAATACATAATGTGCACAGGAAAACAGAATAATATCAATTATTTCTGACCCTCTATGCAGGAAATTTTGAATATTGAAAAGTGGGAAAATACTGATTTTTCGATTGGCAATGGTAATGGAACCCCAAAACATTTAGCCAGGTAAATCCCTGACATACAACAATACTTCACCAATATGGTGGATAAGATAGAAAGGAAGAAAAAAGGCAGACACAAAGAATGCATAATTATGAATTCATGAAAGCTTTAAACTACTAAGTATAACTAAGTATGATGCATAAAGTGCTGTACCTTCATGTCTTTAAACTCATTGGTTTTGTCAATTTCATCTGCTTTGGGAGCAAGCTCCTTTTGACAAAACTGAAACACAGTCTGTCTAAGCTGAAAATAGAATGTTTTTCTTCACAAAAAAAATCCCATGCTTGAAAACTTGTTAGTCTTGTCCATTTGGATACTGTACCTTGTTAAAATACAATATTAGATCAATATTCTAATATCGAGATTATAAATCAAATTATAGAGGGCGAAGCCCTCTCACAGCCCAAAGGGCCGTGAGAGCGGAGCTCTCCCTATAGGTAACACGTATACATGTTTAAAAGGAAAATATAGGAAAATAATGAAAAATTAAACCATACCTATGGAACTTGAAAAGTTTGTTACCAATGGCGTCGATTCGAATATTAGCGCGTGGACATGTATTCCTCCATTTTGAATCTCGTCTACCCTAGTTCACGTCGTTCTGAGATGTTACACATAAAATCCGTAAAAGCATGTAAATCTTATTTTCTTAATCATATATAATCACTCCATGATTAACGCCATGTTTTTTGTTGTGGTTCAAACGCTTTGTTTGTAAATTTGCTAAATAACGACGCTGAATATGACGTCACAATATACTGTTTACATCAATTGCGTTATATTTCCCGCGTTCAATATATAGGTGGATCAAATGTCCAAAAATTAGGATGCTTTGATACAGCTCCGTCCGCGTGCTAACTTCGGGTTGTTTTTGTCCTGTTTTGGATATAGATACTAATGTCAAAACTTTTTTGCTTCGCCCTCAAACACGGTCACGCCGTAAAACATATTACTCTGTATATGTAATACAAAATTTCAGCTTAAACAGTTAAATGTCTGTAGTTTGACAGTAGAATTTGTAAGATTAAAACTCTTCATCAGGAATTAAGATATATAATTGCTTTAAAAGTTGGCATTCTTATATTGACCACAAGTGACAAAGATTTTCGGACTTTCAAGAGTAGGCCCTGTTACTAAATCATTTATTTAAATTGACTAAGACTTTGACCTTGGCATAAAATCGTTAAATTCTCACCTGCTTCTGTTCTTGTGTTAAACCAAACAAAGCATCATTAACAGGAAAATAGGAACAGCATCTTGACGTTAGTAATAAAGATGTTTTACTTCGAAAGAGTGGCTTTGAAACGAGTGAAATAAAATTCCGTGCTGACATTTTGAAAGAACTCTTCAATGCTGTAGAGGTAAAATTAGTGTAGTTTCACTTTCATTTTCTCTATACGATTAGAGCTAGCAGAGGTAATTTTACTTTTTGGATTGCAAGAGGTTCACATTGCATTGACACACTGAAAAGTCCCACGAGGATCACAGCGCTACTTTGAGTTTGAGGCCTTTTAAAGAATTTTGTATTCTGAACTCTCAATCATGAGCATGGAAAAAAATGTACACAAACTTATCAAATTTCAAACTTAATTATCTTATGTCATAAGTTATGATAAATATTTTCAATTAAAAAGCCCACAATTTGAGTTATCCAGCGCTTAGTCCGAAAAATCTAAGAGGGGGTACAATAAAATAACTTATGTGTAATCTATACTTAAAATGTCAATAAGATATTGGCAGGCGACGATTTGGGGTGTACTATAGTACATCCTAAATTGTCGCACCTAATGATGGTGCAATCTTGTCCCGAATCGTTGTCGGTGCAAAAATTTGGGATGCCGGGCGATGATTTGGGGTGAAATGTCATCCCAAATCATCGCCGGCGACGACATCCCAAATCGTTGCCAGCGGGGACTTGGGATGGGGCGGCGATTTAGGGTGTAACAGGCCCCCTTCCCAATGCTAAAAAGCAGATATTTTTCCCAATTTTGGCATTGAAATTCCCAAACAATGAAAACAAATCAAAGCAGGGTAGACAAATCGTTCATAAATCTTCAGACTTCTTCACAGGCCCACAGATTACAATTTTTGCTTCAAATTAGTAAATTAGTAAACCTAATTTTTTGGCCTCTGCTCATTTTAATGAGGTAAACTTTGACCAAATTGAAATTCAGAAGGAGTTCAATTATACCTTAATATGGGATATCGGAACTAAAAAATTCTGGAACTCTTTAGAAAAAGAAGTTACGAAAATTATGCGTCACTTGGGCAACTCTTGTATACAAATTTGTGATGGCCAAAGACGACTAATTCCTGATAGAAAAATATCTGCCTGGTTTGAAATTTTTTTTTCAGAATGTTGCAAGTGAATGCTGTAGTAAATGTAGCAACATGTAAACCCCCCCCCCCCCCCAACTCTGCCCCCTCCCCTCCCCATTTTTTTTTTTACATGTGACATACTTATCGCGTTATTATCACATACAACCTTTGTTTTTATTACATGCAAAAATCGAATTATCACCTGGTCACTTGTTATAATGGCGGTGAATGGTAGTGGAAATGCAAGGCTGAACCTATGAATTGAACTCATACATGTACTGAAGTTTAACACGTACACCCCTCCCTTATGATTTTGGACAAAACTGCTTTTCTTGCTAGGCCTAACCAAGATTTTTCATACAAATATAACGCCACCTATTTTCTCAGTTTGCTCCTCACCCTTCAACTTTCAAAAACGATGCTAAGTGCCTGAACTCGCTATATCTGATAGTAAGTGATAATATCGTGTGCTTGTTTAATGAAAAGTTGTCCAAAGTAACGTAGAAAATGTGATCTCATTGGACATACTAAATATTAAAACTGATGGAATAGGAGACAAAATAGTGGTTCCGATATTCCATATTCATTTTGGATTGGTTTTTTCCCTACTTCTTTGTTTGAAAATTTTTCCCAATTTCAAGGAAATATCGCTATTTTTCCCAATTGGAAAGGCCCATGCAGCCCTTGAAATCAAGACCTTAAAAAAAGCTGCTAGGTCTATTGGTAACAGATATCCACCAACATTTATCATTGGTCTTAGAGTGTGGAAAGGATAAATTGGTGAGTACTATTTAAGTTTGTAAATGTGTCACAAAAGTGGCTCCTGTGAGATTCTGCTGCAGCTCTTCACTGGGTCTATTTGTTTCCCATCTCCAGAATTGGTCCAGGATATCGCCAGTATATCTCCAGCCTCTACTTACTATTTGAGAAGTAGACAAAAGAGATTTACTGGATCGATCAATTTAGGATCTTTCATGTACCTCTCCACCCGACCAAACGAATACACCCTAGATCTAATTAGTTTACAGGATCTTTTGAATTGATCAGACATGTAGGGCTTATATTTCTGCATATCATGTACATATTATATTGTACATATTAGTTATTCTCATAAAATGTTAATATTTTCAATTCATCCTCTGCTGAAGATTATAATTGCACAAGGTGATTGATCTAGTTTTTACAGTTTTAAGTCCAAAGCTTCATCTAGTAGTGGCAGTCAACCAAATTCACATACACCCCACCCCACCCCACCCACCCCTCAAAAATTTTGAAAATTTGATTTTAAGTGTAAATGAGGCGAGTCTTGACAGGCCAAGTATCTTGTGATATCCACAGTAGATCCACCACTGCAAAGGTGGATCCAGAAAATTGTCTAAAGGGGTGTGTATGTTGCACATTTAGATAATACTTTATCTACCCCAAGTTGGGCATTGTAGTCTTCCATTATGGCACAAAGTAAGCTTTTTAGTCAAGGTTTTCCACCAAATGTGTCCACCCACATAGCACCCTCAGTAAGATCATCCACATGCAGCTCTGTACCTTGTACTGTACGTCACTGAGAAATTCTAAAGATGTCGAACGTTATTGATGAGAGGAAGGACTTGGATCTTTCTTCTCCTGAAATAGAATTAGAGACATTTATTTCTTAATTGGTCGTGAAAGCACACAGGTGTTTTATAAGCTTAAAACTATATCGGGGTTTGTACCCAGAAAAGTGGATAATCATTAACTGATTAATGATTAACTAAATGGAGGGCAAAGAAAATTTTAAGTTGTAATGGATGGAGAAGTTTTGGTCCAGTGTTTTTAAGATTCACACAAAAAATCCCAATATATCTCCAATTTACAATAGTTTTATGAAAAAATCAAGTCTGTGTATCCGATTAATACAGTTCATTCATATCTATCTATATAAGAGGCACTGCTTGTATGTTTATCAATTTTTACATTTTCAATAAAAAGAAATATTAGGGGTCTCATTATTGGCTGGTGATGAATTTTTTAAATCAAAATTATTTGAATGACTTACAAACATTGTTGGATTGATGTAATTATGTTTGATTTTAGACTCGGAGAGCATCAGGACAAAAGTGTGCTGGCTATGGTATGAAATGGAAATTGATATCCATGTCTTGCTAAATAAATCTGATAATGAAAAGCTTCAGGGTAAGTGTAGAATATGAATTGACAGACTTGTGTTAATATATTTACTATCACATGTTCGGATGGGAATATATATATGTAGAAGATGCAAGGTCTCTCTCTAAAACTAAATAAATTATTCATATCAAATTTATTCTATTCTACTTCTGGCAAGTGCATGCAGTCTTGTAGAAACGTGAAGTTTTATGGTTGTAAGCCATACATGTGATAACCAATTTATCTGATTATTATACCCCCCCCCCCTTGCAAAAAAAATTTGGCCTTGACCATTAGAGAAAATATGAGTGGTATTTTTTCTTTATTGTATTTCATGTCAATAAAGTAAATTGGGTGTGTGTGTGTGTGTGTGTGTGCAATATTTATGTTATACATGTATATCAATTCTACATGACAGTATGTAATTATGTACATCAGAGTACATGTACTGTGATACTATGTTAGAGTTTATTGATACTGGTGAAAGTAGTTGTGGCAGAAGTGATAACTTGATTGTGTAAATGCACTGGAGAGAGTGCACATAAGATATAGTCATGCAGGTGTTGTTTGATCAATTCACAAAACATGATTCATAATTCTGGTGTATGAGGCATTTATGTCCAGGTAGGGATCAAGGCATGGATTACAGTGGCATGGTTTTCAATGCATGTGTGTTTACATACTTTCTTGTGGGAAGTTGGCCCAACAATTGCTTCATTGCATGATGTCAGGAAATTTGAAAGTCATATCAAAAGTTGAACTAGTAAATTATTAGAGGGCTGCCAGTAGTGAATAAAAGTAAAGTCTTAATTTTAGGATTATTTTACACAAGCAAGCGTTGTTTCTCAGAGAAAGTGTGAAATCCACCTGTCAATATGCTGTCATACCTTTATAAACTTGTTGTTTTGTGTATCAAGTGGTCCGAATTTATTTCCACTTGATACGACGTGTTAATCGCCTTTACTTTGTTTATTTTCCAACAGAACCACTTGACCGATCACCTGCTTGGGATCTGCCAAAATAAACTACCCATGGTACATGATACCCACTTGTAAATATATATGGAAGTCAAAGGCTGGTTCTGTTTTTGTGTAAGAGGGGGATGAATTGAATTACCTAGATTAGATTTAGAATCTGGGGTGTATAGTGATTGCTTATCTTGCATCAAGATAGTCAGGCATCATAGAGCTTCAATAAAAAAAAGGACCGGCCTAAGAATACAATAGACTGATTTTTGTATAGATTTTAATTAACAACAAAATAAGGGGGAAGATGCAAAATAAAGTTAGATATTTTATTATTGATAATGTGCTGCTTCTTTCCAGCTTGCAGTGAAATTAACAAAAAAGTTCATGAATTTAAAATATAAAATGGTAAGAAGAGAGATATATTTTGCATGTATTCAAGGAAAAAAGTACTATCGGTAAATCTATAACCATTTGTGTGACATGTATTACTTATTCATCAGATTTAAGCTATTGTCTGAGAAGATTGTCTGTTTAATATAAACCTGGGTCACGATCAAATGAGCAGGGACAATCCCGCTTAGAATGGCTTACACGGCTATTCACCGAGTACCTGATACAAAGTCCTTCTAAGGACACACTATAGGAATTATTTGTATGAAATATTTGACTTAGCTTTAATGAAAGAAGATAAACTAAATTTCAGTTAATGTTGGACCTAGAAAACTGACAGACTGGTCATTCTTTCTTGACCAAATGGGGATTTTAAAAAGCTTCAAAGGTGCCAGAGTGATGTAACTTTTAAAGTGCAAAACTGGAATTTATTTTCTAACTTTTTGATAACAGGTGGACTATTTGGATTAAGACATTTGCTAATATTCTGTAAGTACACATACAATGCACATTTCTTTAGAAACTGTAGTGCTGAGCAGATAAGAATATCATGCACTCACTACTGATGACAACTTTTTGTTTGTGGGAATACAAATGTTTGCTTTACTTTGCACCTATAAGAAGGATATTAGCCACTGTGTACATTTGTATAATTGAGTTGTATGTATAGAAATAAACTATTTGATTTTGCTTTATTCTATTACTCAATGCAAATTTGAAATGGTAATTTGGAAGATGTATTTAAACCAATAATCCCTCTCTGGAATTAACACTATAAGGAAGTGTCCATTAAGAAATCACTGTTTAATACACACAACAAACACCAGAAATACCTAAAATATTTTTGGAATCTCACAGTAATTGAATAACCAAATATAAAAACTAATGGGCTGTGACAATCTTAAAAAAAACTTAATGGAATGAATCAAGTCAGGTTTGAAGAAAAGAAACGTTTTATGTGTTATGAAAAATAGTAAAAGATAAGAAAAAGGAAAAAGATGTTTATAACTTTTTACAGAAAAAAACCTCTTTGTTGTTAAATTGGGAGGGAAATAATGTGAAAACTAATAAACAAGTTTAAGGGTGATGCTAACATGAAAGTAGTGAGTAGGTATGACACTGTTGTTAATTTACGAGGAAGAAAAAGATGTTATCAGACATAAGAGGTAGGTGTGAAGCATTCATAAACTGCTGTTTACAGGTGGTCATTGTTAGGCAGGGTGACAGGCAATGTAAGTAGACAACACTGCCACTGGATCTAGCGCTCAGTCAAAGGTAGGTTAACATATTCACCAAGTTTTGAATTCAATGGAAAGACAGTTTTTACTGAACAATGGAGAATATTGTGATCAAGGAAGAAACTTTGGAGAAAATTGCAGCCATAACATCAAGTTTATTAATGACTCTTTACAAAGTTTTTTATGCCTTATCAGACATTTTAAGGTATATCATACTATATCATAAAAAGTGATTAATTTCATGAAATGAGTCTTGCTGCTGAAGTCTGCATGGTAGTCAATTATTTGGTGATTATACTAAATTTTTGCATTGAATGAAAGGCTCTGCACTCCCACATCTTTGTTAACTGTGGATATGACTTTGCTGGATTATGTAAGGATTATTACATCTATCTATGGGATACATCCTCTGCTGGATTATGTAAGGCTTATTACATCTATCTATGGGATGGATCCTCTGCTGATAGGATCTGAGATCCTTGAGAAATGCCACAGCATTGATAGACATGATTTGGTTTGTTATATTGGAATAATCTGTAAAATCTTCTGTATAAGGTGGAACATGCTTATGTCAATAAATCTCGGGCTGACAATCAGAATTTGTTGTCTGAATTCCTCAATTTCCTGGGATATTAAAATATTTATTTGTAGAAGCCTGTGAAAATGTTAATACTGAACAAACTGTCAGAACTGAATTTTTATGATTTATATATCTGAAATACAGATCATACATCCTTAATTTAGTCTGTATGTTTTTATAGCTTTGAAATTTGAAGAATGACAGGAGAAAGTTAAAACAAAAATCAAAAAAACTTATTTGATAAATTTGCTTATATTTATTTCATTGGAATATCAAGCTTTAGAATTGTATGATAGAATTAAGAAGCAAGTAAATCAATTATTATTGAAGTGATGATGTGTAAACATTGCAGTATTATGAATTTAACAATTTAAGTCCACTCAGCCCAAGTGGGGCCTATATGTCACTGTAACATATGACTTAGTTCATAGGTGTTCAGATAGAGCACATCAAAAACTATCTAAGGCTTGTACAAGTACTGCTGTCTTACTGAATAGAACAGAGTCAAGAATTTGGCAGGTTGCCTTTAATTATTTCTATTAAAGTGTTAAAGTAGGAAAGAATGTTTCTCTGAGGTTTTCAGAGGATTTACAAATAAGTAAGAAAAGTCTTTTTGTCTTCTGTTAACCCATCATTACATAACACATTGATTGATTGATTGATTGATGTTTTCCGCCACACTCAACAATTTTTCAGTTATCTGGTGGCACCCAGTTTTTATTGGTGGAAGAGAGAACCCAGATACATTGTACCTGGGAAGAGACTACCGACCTTCCGAAAGTAAACTGGGAAACTTTCTCACTTACCGGCGCAAGCAGGATTCAAACCCGCACCGACAGAGGTGAGAGGCCGTGTGATTTTGAGTGCAATGCTCTAACCACTCGGCCACGGAGGCCCCAGATATAGAAACTTTCTTGAGGGGCTTCATTTTGGTATTGACTGGTTTCAGTTCGGAGGAGGGGGGATCCCGCATCTGAAATGAGCCATCACAGACCTTTCCAGTTTATTCAAATTCATTGTTGTGTATAGCTAATATTCCAAAAAAATTTAAGTAATGATGTTTCTAAAATGATATAAACACATCATTGTATGTACATGTAGAATAGGTGAACATATTTTCAAATAATGGCTAGGATGAATTGCAAAGAGATTCAATTGTATTTTGAACTGGTACTGCTGAGAAATACTTTAAAATTTTGGTTTGAGGCCTAAATTTGATGGATCCAAACTTGTAATTATTGTAATGTATACACATGATTTGGTGTCAGATCATGCTTTTTGTGGGATGCATCTTTATGTCTTTGTCCCAATGGTGAAGTCTATGATCAACAGTCCGACATTTTTTTCTCAGTTGATGTATAAACAGAGGTTTTATGAGGCAAATCTGTCAGACTTTCTACCACAAGTGACAAGACTGTGTTGTTGAACAGATCGCTCACTGCTTCCCATGTCTCGCCCCATTGACACCAATCTCTACAATGATAGACCCAATCTATAGGACCTGCATCAAGAACTGAAGAATTCAATATTCAATGTGAGATTGAAATTCATTTTCTTATCAAGATCAAAGACTACCCAATTCCGCAGATGTTATTGTGAGTGGTTAATAGAAAGTGGATCGTGATGTGTTTTTCTCCAGTTTTGTCATTTATGTAACCAGGGTTAAGTGGATTGCTACTGTGTCGGGGGGACGAGTCTTTTGTCCTGAATAATGATGTTTAAACCTGGGAATTATTATTTAATAGAGGTGTGTCAAATTTACTGATCTGAATAAGAGATGTTTTGTGGTTTTTAGTTTAATTATTTTAGTTGTTAACCCGTAGAGTTGATGAAGTTTTATTAGAAAAGCGGAGAATTTATGCCTATTAATAAAATGTCACACTACTTCTTACTTGGTGCAGACTTCATGTTGACATCTGATGAAAAGGTGGCAAAAAGAACTGGAGATGTCATGTAATGTCATTAAAGCATGAAAATTAGAACATGTTAATTATTATTTAGCAGTTTATTTACCAAACCTCCCATGAGTGACCTACAAGCTCTTGTTTATTTTCAATTAGTTTGATGCTTTTTATGATCTTTTCAGTGTGTTCTTGTTGTCTTCATTAAACTTATGTTCAATGTCAATTTCATATGACATTAATGTATATATTTTCTCTTTTCTTTTGATATAAAAAAGGAAAACTCAGAGCTCTGTGTACAATTGCCAATAATTTGGCTTCATATAAAGATCCCGATTTAAAAGTCTAGCAGTTCTCATATGATAGATTGTTGTCAGTTCGTAAGCAGTAGTAATTGTATGCTAATCCTGGACTAAAGTCTAAACACCAGACCATAAACCTGGGCTCTTGTGTGGGTAATTAGCTGATTATGCTGTGGTTTACCTTACAGATCAGGGACTTAAGTTACGTGTGAGGTATGAATTAACTAAAGACTTCTGTTTTTTGCTGTTGACTTACAATAGTGCAATCCATAAAGTGTCTGATGGAATTAGAGACTTTGGGAATTCCTTGAATAATTTTTGCTTTGTTAAGGAAATAGCAGTTTAGGGGTAATATTAGTGCAACAATGATACCTAGAGGTGGAAATTTGAATAGATCTTAAAAATAAAGTGTGCAGGTAAGATATTGGTGAAAAGTCGTTCCAATTTTTAGAATTGTTGAATATGAAAGATATTTAAAAAGCGCACAACAAAGTTTGCAACCACATTTTGATCACTGGCTGCCTCAGAAATGAGTATCTCAACATTACAAACTTTACCAAAAACTCTAGTCATTTTAGTGTGGAACCATTAAAAATTCATTATAAAAATATAGACTAAATATTTGACTGTTCAACATGTAAATTGTTTCATTTTTTTTTTCATATTAAAGATGTATGCTAGAAACAAAAAATTGAACTCCAAGGAAAATCATTTTGAGAATATGTAGAAGTGTTTTGAACAAAACTTGCTAAGACTGTCAATTTTCTGCCACAGGTCTACATTTGTTCAGAAGTTTGATTAAAGATAGTATAACTCCTTCTCAGTTTCATAGATATAAACTCATGAAGTTTTGAAATAGATGTGTTGATGTTAATTCACTGGTCAAGATAGGTAAGATTGCCAATTTTAACTCTGGTTTGGTTTTCGGCTGGCAAGAGATCACATTCTTTTCTTGCTACAAGTACACTTAAAAGATTATTCGTGAATTTCAGAGGTAATTAAATTCTCACATGAAAGTATCAAAACATTAGAAAATAAAATGTCCCCATGCAGTCCTCAGCAAATGATGTATTTTATTTAGGAAATCATTTGTTCTTATCATGAAATCAAACTTCTATTTTCTAAACGAGAAGCATTTAAGTCAAGCTGTAATAAAAGTGTTATTTGTGATCCTGCATAGCTCATTGGTAAAATAACTTGTTTATGGTACTACAGAAACGTGTTAATTCATATTGACTTCTATTCCACAGGAGGTAATTACATTTATGTTGCTTTTCTCTTTTCTTGTCAACATGTTTTCATTAGACTTCCTAATATCCATGGATACTATAGCAAAGGTTTAGTATGTAAACCTGTCATCTATGAATTAAGCTTTCAAATTTACCTTAAGGAGGTGTGGGTCTATGCCTTTTTGATTTTTTAAAGTTCCTGGATAACAGAGGGCATGGATTCATGATAACTGCAACACTGTAACAAAGTTTATAAAGATTATTTAATCAAACTCATGATTACTTTTAGAAAATGCTATGCATATTTTAAGAAATGTTTTACATAATGCTATATACTTTCATGTTGATAAAACAAGGATAATTTTCTTATTTTAATAAGCTGTATTGATATGCTTTATTTCTTTACTGAAATATTCTCAATTATGGTCATATATAAAAAGCATTTCTGTTAATTTGAAGAATATGGAATGTAGCAGTCATTTATCAACTGGCCTCTTTAAATTAGAAAATAGTTTTATTCTACCCTTGGTAGTGAACTTTGTTTCCAGAGCTAGTGCTGGGTGTGTACATGTATAGGCCTGGCAAAACTTCCTCCTTATCTACAAAAGAGGCTACTTGTTTATCAGCATTGAAAAAATCACAAATGTTGATCCTCCTAGCAAGACAATTTTTTAAAAGCACAATGATGGTTGTTTTGTTAAGGAAAAGGACAATACAAAAATTTCTGTCATGAGATGGTCTGGGAGGTGACTGATTTAACAGGTTCTTTACAGGAAAAGGATGGTGCCGGATAATGACTGACTATTCCCTGATTGAGGACCTGACACACCTTGTGGGGCCACTCACTGAGGAGACAGTGGTACGATGTCTTCAGGCCAAGTTCTACTCACAAAGGTTTCAGGTTAGTTGTAACTTGGTCTGAATCTGAATTTTTTCCATTGTTATGTTCTTTTTAAATTTGTGATGAAATAGATAAATAATTGTAGTTACCTGTATGTTTTTGAAAAAAAGGCACAGTCAAATATTATAATTAGGAGTTTAGTAACAGGATAATTGTCTATAAATGTTAGAACAATGTTAGTTAATGTAGTGAACATGTAGTGATCATTAGAAATTTTGCAAATATGTATCTGCAGGGTTATTAAATGTATTGTATGTACATCTACTGAATATTAAGATTTAGGTAATCTAAAGCTCAATGTAGTGTGTTGTTTCCCAATAGATGTATAATTCACCAATCCAACTCACTAATATTGATTTTATGTAGTTTATTTGATGGAATTAGATATGTCTGACTATCAGTATAGGAATCTTTATAAAATTAAATCAGGCTCAGATTTCTTTGTCTAGAAATCATTTAGTGAATATTTTTGCAAACAAGAGAAATCTATAGGTTGTTTTACAATTGCCACAGAGAATTAAATGAGCCATGAGATCTATAGCTACAGATACACTCAATTAAAAAATCAACTTATCAGAGAGAACAATGCAAATTAAACTGCTCAGTGGCCATCGATTCAGGTAACCAGGTTCAGTGTGAAAAAGAACAAGTAGATGTAGAACTTTTCTATTTAAAGACTAAAGAATCGTTGCTCAAATTGACTGGTGATCTTTTTTCACTCCAAAGATTCCTGAAGTGTAATAGACATGCTAGATTAATTTTTTTCTTCTTCATCAGTGTAAGCTTGGCCCAGTGATAGTCTCCCTGAACAACAACCGCTACCGTCCTTCTGCACGCTGTTTGCTCGAGTCCACCAGACCAGATTCCTTTCTTGACCATCTGGTCCGTGAGGCAGTTACCCAACATGCAGACACTGGTCACTCTCAGGCCATTATCTGCAGGTATTTATTGACATACTATATAACAGTGTTTTCTATGGTTGTCCAAAATTTGTGGTATTTTGCAAGAAGTAAAAGTTAACAAAAATTAAAAGGGAAAATATTCTTGAAATTGTCCGTGAGAAGTGATCCGAAAACTGTCAAATATTTTGCAAGAAGTGCAGTAGTTCATACGGCAAGGTATCATGCAGGCATGATTTAACCTGTAACATACAGGCGTGATTTAACCTGTAACATGCAGGCATGATTTAACCTGTAACATGCAGGCGTGATTTAACCGGTAACATGCAGGCGTGATTTAACCGGTAACATGCAGGCGTGATTTAACCTGTAATTTGAATACTGCTAATTATTTAGAGGTGCTTTATGTCTATGTAGAAAGTAAAATGACAGTCCTTATGAATACTGTGCAAGGTGAAGATAACGAACAGTGATCAATCTCATAACTCCTATAAGCAATACAAAATAGATAGTTGGGCAAACACGGACCCCTGGACACACCAGAGGTGGGATCAGGTGCCTAGGAGGAGTAAGCATCCCCTGTTGACCGGTCACACCCGCCGTGAGCCCTATATCCTGATCAGGTAAACGGAGTTATCCGCAGTCAAAATCAGTGTGCCAAGAACGGCTTAACAATCGGTATGAAACACGTCAGACAGCATTTGAACCAATGCAAGGTTGTACTGACGAAGTAGATCGTTATAACGACCATAGAATTTGCGAAATGCTGACTTCAATCGAGACTGTTGAAATCCCTGTACCAATGTTACGATAAAACAGTCAATATGTTTATATTGAAATACATGTACGTTAAATGTGGCAGTATTTTGCATGTTTGAATGACTATTTGTCATGTAGTGTCTATCTCTGAGATTGCTAGAAGAGTGTGATGTTGTCAGATGTAGGTACATCAAGTGTAAATGTGAAGTTTTCACACCTATGACAACATTTTTATGCTTATATTGGGGGAGCATACAGTCACTGTCATGTCCGTCCATCTGTCTGTAAACTTTTCACATTTTCATCTTCTTCTCCAAAACCACTGAGCCAATTCCAATCAAACTTGGTACACATCATCCATGGATGAAGGGGATTCAAGTTTATTCATATTCCCCTTCAAATGGGAGATAATCACAAAAATGCAAAAAATAGAGTGGGGTCATTTAAAAATCTTCTCAAGAACCATGGGGCCAGAAAAGTTGACATTTACATGAAAGCTTCCTGACATAGTACATATTCCAGTTTGTTAAAATCATAGCCCCTGGGGGTAGGATAGGCCACAATAGGGGATCAAAATTTTACATGCAAATATATGTAGGGAAAATCTTTTTTAAAAATCTTCTCAAGAACCACTGGGCCAGAAAAGTTAAAATTTATATGAAAGCTTCCTGACATAGTGAAGATTCAAGTTTGTTCAAATCATGGACCCCAGGGGTAGAGTGGGACCACAATAGAAGATCAAAGTTTTACATTCAAGTATATAGGTAAAAATATTTAATAACCAAAAACCACTAGGCCAGAAAAGTTCAAATTTACCTGAAAGCTTTCTGACATAAAGTAGATCCAAGTTTGTGCAATTCATGGCCCCTGGGGGTACATGTAGGTAGGGTAGGGCTACAATAGGGGATCAACATGTGATATGCTGATATATAGGTAAAATCTTTAAAAATTGTCTCTTGAACTAGGGCTTTCATATTTTGTATATACATTTTTTACGGAAATACCTTTCATGTGATCCAATGGTGTGTGATCTTTTGACCTTGACCTGGAAGCTTGATCTACTTTTAATAAAAATCTAACATATACTGTAACAATATGTCCTGAACTTTTTAAGGTAGGTCTTTTGTATTTTTTATATATATTTCCTATGGTAAGACCTTTCATTTGATATTATGACCTTTGACCCTATGACCTTGAACTTGCAGTTGACCTACTTTTAAGAAAACATAATCTATTAAATATATTTGGTATTATTTTAGTTGAGGCTTTCATATTTTGTATATAGATTCTTTATGGCAAGACCTTGTACACAATGGTGTTTGATCTTTTGACCTTGGAGCTTGACATATTATTTTTATAAAAAATTCCCTGACCTATTCAACATATCCGTAACCCTTTAAGGTAAAGCTTTTATATTTTTATGCCCGCGAGATCGAAGATCGGGGGGCATATTGTTTTTCTCCTGTCTGTCATTCCGTCATTCTGTCTGAAACTTTAACCTTGCTAATAACTTTTGAACAGTAAGTGCTAGAGCTTTGATATTTCACATGAGTATTCCTTGTGACAAGACCTTTCCATGAGTACCAAAATATTTGACCCTGTGACCTTGACCTTGGAGTTTGACCTACTTTTTGAAAACTTAACCTTGCTAACAACTTTTGAACAGGAAGTCCTAGATCTTTTATATTTCACATGAGTATTCCTTGTGACAAGACCTTTCCGTGGGTACTAAACATTTTGACCTTGGCATTTGACCTACTTTTAAAAAATTTGACATTGTTCATAACTTCTAAATGGTAAATATTAGAGCTTTCATCTTGCATATGAGCATTTCTTGTGACAAGATCTTCTTGTGACAAGATCTTTCTACTGGTACTAAGATATTTGTCCTTGTGACCTTGGCCATCTTTGGAATTGGCCATTATCGGGGGCATTTGTGTTTCACAAATACATCTTGTTTATATAGATTCTTTGTGGCAAGACCTTGATATATTTCATTGTTTTATCTTATGACCTTGACCTGGAAGTTTTACCTACTTTTAAAAATCTTCTCTATTCAATATCTCCTGAACTATTTAAGATAGACCTTACATATTCTGTATATAGATTTCTTATGGCAAGGTCTTCATATCAATTTATGATCTATGACCTTGTGACCTTGGTCTTATCCAGAACAGCAAGTTAATTTTAGTCATATTGGTGTTGAGGCATCCCTGTGTTATGTGAATTCATTTTCAGTTATGTTGTGATCCTTTGGGGCTAGGTTGGGGCAGCAATATTGGGTCAAAATTTTTCATGGTAATAAATATTGATAAAAAAAAATCTTTTAAAAATCACAACAGCTGGACAATGGCAGGGCCAAGGTGACTCAGGTGAGCACTGTGGACCATATGGACCTCTTGTTTGGTTGATAAGCCACCAGGATTGTTTTTAGCGACAACACATGGTTGACAGAAGCAATCTGGGCATTCTGTTAATAATGCTTGAGGAGGAATGGAAGCTAGTGTTGCTACTACGATAACTTTTTATTATACCCCCCCCCCCCCCGAACGAAGTTCATGGGGGGTATATAGGAATCACTCTGTCTGTCCGTCTGTCTGTCTGTGCAGATTCGTGTCCGGGCCATAACTTCTTTGTTCTTTGACATAGGCATACCATATTTGACACATGAGTGTATCACCATGAGACGATGTGTCATGTACCTTCATGACCTCTATATGACCTTGAACTTTGACCTCAAGGTCAAAATTGATTATAGGGTTATAAGACATGGGTGTATCACCATGAGACTATGTGTCATGTACATTTATGACCTCTTTATGACCTTGACCTTTGATCTCAAGGTCAAAATTATAGGTTTATACCATGGATTTGTGTTCGGACTGTATCTTCCATAATCTTCTACAAAGGCATACCATATTTTTACACACTCAGGAAAGAGGTAATTTATACCTATTAACAACACTCTTTGGGAGATTGGGGTAAGCGGGGGGTATTCTTAGTGAGCATTGCTCACAGTACCTCTTGTTTTTCTAGATCTCAAGTCCAACCATCACAAGCAAATAAAGCTTGAATCACCACTAATTTCTCCTTTGGGCTGTGACTTATGTTTAAATATTTAGTTTAGGTAATAATCGAGTCATAAGTATAAAAATAAAATACTGCAAAATTATCTGTGGAGTAGATGAAGGGGTTGGATCAGCTGACAGTAAATTGCAATGAGATCTTTGATGTCCAGTTGACGCACTCGACTGAATTGGTCAATCAGGGACTGAGCTATTGTCTCGATTTTGATTGACAGGCAGTATGGTTGTTTTTTTTTTTTTAGTACAGGTAAATTTCAAGGGAGATGGTTTAAAATTGGATCTTAAAGGATACCCTCATCAAAATTTATATGCAGTACCTTGACCTTTATTTTCTAACCTTGACCTCACATTTCTGGATTTTGCATTCACATCATTCCTGACTAACGAACTGAGGTTGATTCTGTCAAAAAAATTCAAACACAGATACACCTTGGGAAAAGCATGCAATTATGCACATATTTCTATTTTGCCTTTGTCTTCTTTGACGTCGTAGAAGTTTTTCTGAATTTCAGGTTTAGCTAAAAAAACTTATCAACCATTGTTGGAGATTCATGTCATATGAATATATTTTTAATTTTCATTTTGTATTCTCAAGGCCTATGATAAGTACAGAAGATATGTTTTTCTGTGTCAATGTATGGATGATAAATCCTCTGTAAATGTTGCTTGCTTTTGTTGAATTCTTGATGATTTCTCCCATGGATGTTTGTCAGTTTTTTAATATCTGCAGAATAATTGATGTTTTACCTAGCGTCTGTCAGCTGTTTTGCTCCATTAACATCAATAAAGAGCCATATATTATACATAAGCACATTACAAGACAAATCATTTAACAAACCATTACTAGGTGTTCCCGTTTATGAGTTCTTTAAAGGCATCACTTGGAAGAAGTCAGCATTTAAAAGGTTTTAAGAATCTTAATCTGATAAAAACTGAAAAGGGACTTGGAGGCCCATTTTTGATGTAAACTTTAATAACTTGAATTACAAGATATTAAAAAATTGAAGAAATATTTGTTGGATATAAATGATGCCCCAAGGAATGCAATATTTAAAGCTAATGGGTATGCATTATGAGGGTTTTCAAACAGAAAAAGTTTGCAAACTATTTCAGTAACCATTGTATGCCTAATGTGTTATTCTAAATATTTCCAATACATTTATTGTACATGATTATATTCTGCAGATGATCATTACTCTATTATTAAGAGAAAGAGATACTTTAATAAATAAGTCAACATATGAAAATGTTCATCTTGTTGAGACACAATTTCAATGATTTACAGAGAATTAATTTTTTTATTCCTCTCTCACTTAAGAATGATGATATCAGTTTATGCTGGTAACACTTTGGTTTACAGAGATTATTTTGAACACAATGTTGTGAGCTTTATCAATGAAAGTTAATACAAATGATCTCTATGACTTAAAAAAAGCCATGTTCCAATAAATTTTTCCATGAATTCATTTCCTACTTACAAATAATTTGATTATTTCAGTGGGGAGAGTGGGAGTGGTAAGACATTTTCTGCCATGCACATGTTGCGTCAGCTGTTTGACCTGGCTGGTGGGGGCTCAGAGACTGATGCCTTCAAGCACCTGTCTGCCACACTGACAGTTCTCAGATCTTTGTGTTCAGCTGCAGCAGTCACAAACTCGGAGTCAAGCCGAGTGGTAAGATGTCCTAATTTCTATTTCCACTCATCAAACCTAACATAGTCTCGTGATTCCTTTGGTCTGGAAACTGTTGATTTGTTTTCTTATTTTCCTGCTCACATTCTTTCAGGGATTTTTCATTGAGAACTTTATCACTGATTCAGCCATTTACAGAACAAAAATTCACTCCTACCTGTTGGACAGGGTAAGTCAGAGTCTGTGTATCTGATACTGGTGTGTGGATTGACATGTATTTATTTATATCATGAAAATTATCAGAAGAGAGAAGAGATTTCATCTTTTAATTGTTGTTTTGACATAAACTATAACTGACCATCTGCCTTTTAAGGACAGAGTGTGTTCAGTTCAACAAAATGAGAGAAACTACCACATTTTCTATCAGATGCTAGCTGGCCTAGGACCTGAAGAAAAAGGTATTTGTACATGTATTTGAAATTTTTCAAATTTTGGAACTTGTTTTTATACGTAGTATGGTATAGCATTGTCTGTCTGTCTGTCTGTCTGGACCTTGTGGGCAGGATACAGACTGAACTGTATACTCCAGGATTTTACAACTTGGTGCATTTAATCACCATAATAAGAGGAAGATGCCTATTGTTTTTCAAGGTCAACGTCATAGTATCACTTAGTAGGAAAACCTTATAGGCAGAATACAAACTGAACTGTAAGCTCCAGGATATTGCAGCTTGGTACATTTGATCACCATGATGAGATGAAGATGCCTATTGATTTTCAAGGTCAAGGTTGCAGTATCACTTCGTAAGAAAATGTAGGTAGTGAACAGACCGATTTGTTGTGGCTAGGACTGTCAAACTTGGTACACATACACCACGTACACACGCCAAGTGGAGGATGCTCATTGTTTCTCAAGGTCAAGGTCATAGTTGCAGGATATAGACTGAACTATTGGGGCTAGGATCATCAAACTTTGTTCACATACACCTTATGCCAAGTGAAAATATTACATAGAGTACATGATCTGTCTGTTTTTATGATGCAAAGAAAATCTGTCACACCCTGATGATTGCTGTTACTACCCGAAGTCCAGTTCTACAAATTATGGTGTAAGAAAAACACCCTATATTAGCTTTTTACGGGCGTGTTATGTACCGTTGACGGTACTCTTGTTCATGAATTCTTCAACTGTAATTTTTATTAAAGCATACTATAATTTTGTGAATGTTCATCATAGCCAAGCTACACCTGACAGGGTACTCGATGCATAACCTTAGCTACCTCAGTTTAGGCAACACATATGTCTGGAACGAAATGGAGGAGAAATCTCGATTTGATGCATGGAAGGTCTGTACTGAAGAGAGGAAATTACAACCTGCTAAAATTTTCTGTTCATATCATTTACAAAGGAAATGTCCCCTATCTTTTCTTGATGCAGAGTTCTCTTGCTGTTCTGGGAATTCCCTTCTCGGATGTCATGAGGATTTTCTCTGCCATTTTGTTGTTGGGTAACATAGAATTTATAGAAGGGAGTGGATTGGAGCTAGATATCATTGGGAACAATGGTAAGTGCAAATATAAGATTTTAAAGTACTTTGAAGAACAAATTATTTCCTCATATCATTTAACTATCATGCCTTTTTATTCAGAGCTACAGTGGAAATGTTATTGATATGATAAAATCATTATTTGCTGTAAACTTTATGCACTAGCCTACTTTGTAGAAATCAAGGCAGTAGCAGCATTACTAGGTGTGTCTGGTGTTGCTCTCTACAGAGGATTCACCACGCGCACCCGTAACACACGAGGTCAGCTGTGTAAATCACTGGCAGATGCTAACACAGTATGTATGCCTATGTGCTCTAAAACCTTGAAATGCATCATTTCATTAGATATACATGTACTTGAATTATCAATTTTGTTTTTTATTTTAAAAAAAAATCAAATTTTAAAAATAAGCAGCCAAATATCTTCTTTAAGAAAATCTTTAAAATACAGTACTGCAGAATATGTGTATTTACTAATTTTTTAGATAAAATACAATACTGCAGAATATGTGTGTTTACTAACTTTTTAGGCAAATGCAACAAGAAATGCTTTAGCAAAGTCCCTCTACAGTAGAACCGTTGCAGCAATATTGAAAAGGGCCAACAACTTACGAAGGCCAACCATCAACTCTTCACTGTCTGGAAGCACAGAGTCCAATCTCCATCATGGTAGGCTGGTGTAATCAGTATTGGACATATTATCATGAATGGGTACAATCGGATCACGCGCTCGTCCTTTTCCTTAACCGATAAGAAGACTCGGACGTGGATCAACGCAAAAATTGCATCAAATCGATGCATTTCTTCGCCGGAAGCGCGCCAGTGGATGAGGTTAGAAGGCCAGAACCGAATCCCTGTATAATGTATTGTTTAGATTTTCACCACAATTTCAGTTTTGGTATCATTAACGTTTTATTCACTCTAATACATAAACATATAAGTGGAAATTGATAGTGGTACAATACCTTAGATGTGTATGATATCTTAGATGCATTTGAAAGCTCACGTTTCATAGTGTAACGTACGACTGTGACGTCATAGTTACGTTTATGTATACGTAGCAACCAACTCTGATGGCGTCGATCCACATACGAGGTTCATTTGCGGTTACGGAAATAGCCGAGTAGTTACGATTGGAAAGGGTATTGTAAAATGCTTTATGAAGGATAAAGGATTAGTATTATTACGTGAATTTATTTGCAGTTGATCCAGGAGGAATGTCATTCTCAGAGCAGATGTTTTCAAGAAGTTCCTCCATTAGGTCAGGTTATGAGAAGGCTAAATATGATGGTTTTATAAGCATCATAGATATGTTCGGATTTGAAACGGCACAGGTAAATTTTAGGTATTTGAATTTACTTCCTCCATTATTAGAAAAAGTTATACAATGATTTTATGGATGTCAACACATGCTAAACATTGCATGGTCTGTTTTTCTCCCCAGAAAAATCAGCTTGAACAACTTTGTATGAATTTGTGTGCAGAAACTATTCAGCATTTCTACAATACACACATATTCAAGAGCACAATGCAAGCTCTGAGGGATGAAAATATTCAGACAGAAGTCGAAGTTCGTTACCTTGACAATGAACCAATTTTAGAGCTGTTAACGTCACAGGTATGGTCATTGCAATGCATGTATGTGAATGAGTGATAGCATGTGCTGTTGTTACACTGATTTAAGGTGCATCATGTTCAATGATGTCCAGTTCATTCCGTTATGCTTTGTTTAGGAGTGCTATTGTCTTTATATATTCCTGCTAAGCAGTGCTATTGTCTATGTTTCTGCTTAGCAGTGCTTTTGTCTATGTTCAATGATATTCTGGTCTGTTGTAGACTATGTACAGTGATATTCTGGTCTGTTGTAGACTATGTACAGTGACATTCTGGTCTGTTGTAGACTATGTACAGTGATATCCTGGTCTGTTGTAGACTATGTACAGTGATATTCTAGTGTGTTGTAGACTATGTACAGTGATATTATGGTCTGTTGTAGACTATGTACAGTGATATTATGGTCTGTTGTAGACTATGTACAGTGATATTATGGTCTGTTGTAGACTATGTACAGTGATATTCTGGTCTGTTGTAGATTATGTACAGTGATATTCTGGTCTGTTGTAGACTATGTACAGTGACATTCTGGTCTGTTGTAGACTATATTCTGGTCTGTTGTAGACTATGTTCAGTGATATTCTGGTCTGTTGTAGACTATGTTCAGTGATATTCTGGTCTGTTGTAGACTATGTTCAGTGATATTCTGGTCTGTTGTAGATTATGCTATGTTGTAGACTATGTACAGTGACATTCTGGTGTGTTGTAGACTATGTACAGTGATATTCTGGTCTGTTGTAGACTATGTTTAGTGATATTCTGGTCTGTTGTAGACTATGTTCAGTGATATTCTGGTCTGTTGTAGACTATGTTCAGTGATATTCTGGTCTGTTGTAGATTATGCTATGTTGTAGACTATGTACAGTGACATTCTGGTGTGTTGTAGACTATGTACAGTGATATTCTGGTCTGTTGTAGACTATGTTCAGTGATATTCTGGTCTGTTGTAGACTATGTTCAGTGATATTCTGGTCTGTTGTAGACTATATTCTGGTCTGTTGTAGACTATGTACAGTGATATTCTGGTCTGTTGTAGACTATGTACAGTGATATTCTGGTGTGTTGTAGACTATGTACAGTGATATTCTGGTCTGTTGTAGATTATGCTATGTTGTAGACTATGTACAGTGACATTCTGGTGTGTTGTAGACTATGTACAGTGACATTCTGGTCTGTTGTAGACTATGTACAGTGATATTCTGGTCTGTTGTAGACTATATTCTGGTGTGTTGTAGACTATGTTCAGTGATATTCTGGTCTGTTGTAGACTATGTACAGTGATATTCTGGTGTGTTGTAGACTATGTACAGTGATATTCTGGTGTGTTGTAGACTATGTACAGTGATATTCTGGTCTGTTGTAAACTATGTACAGTGATATTCTGGTGTGTTGTAGACTATGTTCAGTGATATTCTGGTGTGTTGTAGACTATGTACAGTGATATTCTGGTGTGTTGTAGACTATGTACAGTGATATTCTGGTCTGTTGTAGACTATGTACAGTGACATTCTGGTGTGTTGTAGACTATGTACAGTGATATTCTGGTCTGTTGTAGACTATGTACAGTGATATTCTGGTCTGTTGTAGACTATGTTCAGTGATATTCTGGTCTGTTGTAGACTATGTACAGTGATATTCTGGTCTGTTGTAGACTATATTCTGGTGTGTTGTAGACTATGTTCAGTGATATTCTGGTCTGTTGTAGACTATATTCTGGTGTGTTGTAGACTATGTTCAGTGATATTCTGGTCTGTTGTAGACTATGTACAGTGATATTCTGGTCTGTTGTAGACTATGTACAGTGATATTCTGGTGTGTTGTAGACTATGTACAGTGATATTCTGGTCTGTTGTAGACTATGTACAGTGATATTCTGGTATGTTGTAGACTATGTTCTGTGATATTCTGGTCTGTTGTAGACTATGTTCAGTGATATTCTGGTGTGTTGTAGACTATGTACAGTGATATTCTGGTCTGTTGTAGACTATGTACAGTGATATTCTGGTCTGTTGTAGACTATGTACAGTGATATTCTGGTCTGTTGTAGAGGAATGGAATACTTAGCATTCTGGACATTGAATGTGCTCAGCCTAGAAGTAGTACAGAAGTATTCACTGCAAAAGTGAAAGCTCACCACAGAGTTAATAATTAGTAAGTTTTCAACTTTTCTCTCCTTTGTCATACAAGATATGCTTTGAATAATCCAAAACCAGGGGCTTATGGATTTCAGGAAATGCTGAGAAAGAAAATGACAAGCATTTTCTTGATTTCAGTTTTTTTGAGCCTTTACCAAAGACGGACACCATCTTTGGGATCCGTCATTTTGCTGGGAGGGTGGTATATGACACCAATAACTTTCTGCAGAATAACCGAGACATTTTAGCAGACGATGTGGTGGCAGTGTTCTCTAAACAAAACTGTAACTTTGGATTTGTGTCTCATCTGTTTACTCAGGAAAACAAACAACATGCTGGTGGTAAGTAATGTTAGTAGTGAATTACCCATCTTCTGCTCAGAGTTGTTGTGTAAATCAAAGCAAGAAAATTTGATTGTTTCAGATTTAAGCTCAGGACCACAGGGATTAAAGCACAGAATCTTGCCAAATTCTTCTGATTTCAAGTAAGTCTTGGTATGTTCAAATTCTGTTACCTTCTTGCATTTTATAGATAATTTATTAATTAGCAGAAATGATGATGAAAGTATTCTGCTTTTATAGATTAAATGGAGCAAGAGGTACTCTTTCATCTGATTTTCAAACCAAACTGGACAATCTGTTGAAAACAATGATGCATGCCAAACCGCACTTTGTTCTCTGTTTGAAGGTAAGATAAAATGTTATTATACAAATGTCCACATTTAATCAAATCTTTGGTGCATGACTTGAATGGACGGTTTAGGAAAAGACAAACACAAAACAGTGTACGATATTGTAATGATGGGCAAATTGCATTTTTCAGACAAATGACCGGAGTGAGATGGACATGGTTGATGGAGATGTGATCATCAGACAGCTTAGGTCTTTGCAAGTTCTGGAAACAGTTAACCTAATGGCTGGAGGTGAGGTACCACAAAACAATACTACCCAAAACATTACTTTCATAGAACAATTTTAAAGAGTAATTTTATTGATTCAATGTAATACATGCACATTTGTGCAAAATTTTCTTTCATTTTACTCACAGGCATTCCTCACAGAATGAGATACAAGTCTTTCAACAACAGATATAAAATCTTCTTTGGTCAAAAGAAGCCTTATCAACTGGAAACTCAACAGGATCAATGCAAGGTAAGGTATTGTGTTTTAAAGGGAAATAACTCACTGTGAATTTTATTACACTGCTAAATACAAGCTATGAAAACACTGGTATTTATGTAATCATTTCATTTATTCATAATGTGATGAACTGTATTTCAATTCATTTAATTACAACTTTAGGCCATACTAAACAGTTTCCTAAAGGCTATGGATGAGAGCAGGCTTCCTTATGTCAGCACACAGTGGATGTTTGGGAAAAAACATGTTTTCTTCAGGTACAGTGAAACTTTGATGATTTGACTGTGTGAAACAAATTTTGTGGTGGATTAGACATGATGAAAAATTACACAGTGTAAAGAAAATGGTTGGGAGGTTGGGAATGAAAATTAGGGTAAAAATATACAGTGACACAGACTGCACAGGTTCAGGTCGGACAGTTTTAAATATATTACTATTTAACATTTCTTAATTCAAACCTGTCTAATAATATGTTAGTTTGCTTGATTTTGATCAATAAAGTTGGTGGTATTAACATTACAGCGAGGGCACACGTCAGCAGTTAGAGGCAATGAGAAGAGAGAGAATCAACAAGGCAGCTGCCATTATCCAAGCCTATTGGAAGGGCCAACAGTGTAGAAGAAACTGGTCACAACACAAAAAGCAGCTTGCCTCAGACAGAGACTCTATCAAATCTTCTCAGACCTGCTTTTCTTGGTAAAATGCCATAACTTAACATGAACATATGTAATTTATATTTTCATTGTGAAAGGCTTTTAATGAATAATTTTCAATTTGCCTTATTTTTTATCATTTATTTTTTGTTTTTCAAAGATGTTTGGAAAATAAGAAAATAACAGGTGTCATTTGATTGTTTTAAATATTAAAATTTATTTTCAGGAAATCCAACAAATCAAAGAAAGTTGGTATTATAAGAAAAGATGAAAATCTCCTACAGCAAGCATCCAAATACTATAACATAAGTTTGGTGGGTTTTAATTCGGACAAATGATGACAGATAAGGTGACTTTGGTACGTTCGGTATGTTCATGCAGTTTAAGATTTTGAATTGGTTTTTACAGGAGTCTGTCCCGTCAGTCCCTCCAAACAGATCTTACTGTGTAGCTAAAAATATTAGATTGGGATACCCTCATCATCGCATCATGAAGGATGACTTTCCTAGTAAGTTTATCAACAGTGTTAGAAATAGTTGGAGTAATCAGCTGTACACATTCATAAATTGTTAGAGAAGTTTGTTGTAAGTTTTCGTGCATTGGTTTCATTTCATCAGAAGAGGCTATGGATGGGACAGTTCTGTGTCGGGGTGAAGAAGTGGATGTAGTAGGGCCATCATCAAAGCGAGGTCACCTGATTGTCAAAAACAGAGATTTAGTGATGGATGTACCTTATCATTTACTTGACCTCAAGGTGAGGCTCTCGCAGTGTATGCCAGAGATTTTAAAAAAATATGACAATAAGCTCTGTTGAATGTTACAATTCTTCTTAAAAACTTCTTTTTGATAAATTTTAATTTCAATTTAATGTTAAAAAACCTGGTGATAAAAGCAAATTTAAAATTGATAATGCATATTCATGGTTTTACTTTACAGACAATACCTGAACTACCAGCAATGGACATATGACAATCAACACTGGTGGAAATAGTGCAATTTTACAAGGACTTTTGTTAATCGTATTTCAGCAATTATTACCTTATTTATGCATTTAACAGTTTGTAGAGTAAATGGTGTGCATGTGTGTCATGTCATTTGTTTTGAATGGAGAATGCACTCCCTGTTTTAAATTACACTGGGTTACATGGATATTAGAATCACCTGCTGAATATATCACATTCAATGAGTAAGTATTAAAATATGATAGTTTGTAGACTTTACTCTTTGAAGGAAGGTTGAATGAAAATAAAATTGGACTTTATAGTATCTAATATTAGGAGATTACTGTATACTCAAGTAATCTAAATATATGTATTCAAACGGGTTACCAAAATGATATCTATTCCGTGCCATTCACCATATGGATGCAGTGTACTACTTCTTGGTTCATCTTGACATCTAATATGTAATTGCATTCAAGAGCAGGTTCTTAAAATCGTAGAATATAATTACAGTGCTCCCTCAATATAATGCCCCCCTTATGTTATAATAACATCCCCGCTTATTGCCTGAAAATCCTAATGAACAGATTTCTCCCCATGTTAACACCCCAGCTATAATGCCAACCGTGCTTAATGCCATATGCCACTGATTTTCACAAACAAATGGTCAAATTTTATAGGGTTCACTCTTGATAATAATGCCAATTACCTAACACCCATCAGTTATCCCATCTTTACTTTGAGGGCAGTGTGGTGAAGTGTGGGGTGGTCAGGTTAATTTCAAATAATTGCTGAATAAAATCTAAATGTTTACACAGAATGTAGCCCAAATAAATTACAAAAGTGAATCTCTTTTGACTGCTCAGTGAATTGTCTGTAATGGTGAATTCGTTATCTTGCTATCCCCGCTTTATTGCCCAAATCGATCTTGAACGTAAGTTGGCAATATATCAAAGGAGCACTGTATATTAATTTTCTTGTATTTTCCTGTAAATTCAGGCCATGAAATCCTGTTCTTCTGTACATTTATTTTCAAACTGACACGTGTAAAATTTTGAACTGATAAGAGCACATTTATTTATCAATGGTATTATGTATTTATTTTTTTTTTTTTTTTTACGTCAGTCTTATAATTTATATGTAGTTTGTATATGCAGTATGACTAAAACTGGTTGTAGAATTCTTCCTGAAATTTTGTGAACATTTTTAACATTTTTCTGTATGCATGCTACTTTCACTGTAAACCGATATAAGTAAGAATAATCACTGTACTCAGGGATGTGTTCACTAGATAACATACTATGTCATTATAAGAAGTGCATTTATTACATACATGTTCTTGTCTCATAACACATATAACTTTTAAATGTTTTGTGAATAATGTGGACCATGCTAGTTAGTCCATTTTGTTAAATGTAGTAGAAATCGATACAGTGTATTGTAAACAAGTGGATGCATTTAAAAAAATTGAGATGGAATTGAACAGTCTTTTTTGAATAGTATTCAAACTTATTTGTTCGATCAATCCCAACCATTATAAAGATTTTGGCATGCACATGTACAATGTAGTTAATCATGAAAATTATTGGTGATCAAATTAATTCATCGATATCTGTTATTGTTTTTATATTGATTTGTTATATATAATTTTTTGTTTACCTCAGAATACTGTGATATCTGTTTATAACCATGTTTATAAACAAATACAAGTGTGAATGAACGCAATAATAGTGAGAGTTGATTACTTTTATTAGTCTCCTACTGGTGAATTTGCCAAAGGGGACTTTAGACTTGCGCTCTGTTTGCCCATCAGTCTGTCTGTAAGTCCGGCAAATCAGTTTTCCACACTTTTTTTTTCGTCATGCTTTCAGATATTCCTTTGATATATGGTAACAGTACCATGACAAGTTACAAATCAAGTTTGAAATATGTTCTGGTCCATTGATTTTTTGCTGAGTTATATTACCCTTTGACTTAAAAATACAAATAGTCATGCTTGCAGATATTCATTTGATATTTGGTACATTGCTTTACCATGACAAACTATAGATCAAGTTCGAATTTTGTTCCGGTCCATTGATTTTTTTGTTGAGTTATGGCCGTTGTAATATGTTTACCAGAACATGGAAACAAACTGTCTGTCTTTCTTATCTTGGTAATGCAACATCATCATTGAAGCCTTATTTCACATTCTTCAATTTGACATTTAGATATATCGACAATGTTTTATCTATTAACAATAATAATTTTCATTCATATGTTGATTCGATATATCCCTGTGAACTCAAAATAAGAGACACCATAGAGTTGTCCACTTCTGCTTCATACTTGGATATTTGATTGAAAATCGATATTAACGGCAAAATAACATTTCAACTTTATGACAAACAGGATGATTTCAGCTTCTCCATCGTCAACTTCCCATATTTATGTAGCAATATTCCATTGTTGCCTGCGTATGGTGTGAATATATCTCAACTGATTCAATACGTAAGAGCTTGTTCTGCATATGATGAGTTTTTAAATCGAGGTAGGTTACTGACAATCAAGTTGATAGTGCAGGGGTTTCAAGAGTCTCGTTTAAAGTCAGCATTTCGCAAATTCTATGGTCATTATATTTGTTTGATATTCGTAGGATTGGTTAACTATATATCGTTAACCGATTGGTGACTGTATTATATACCATAATACTATCCATCTCATTGCGATCCAGCCTCACCCTCCAACACCTCCCAAATGCACCAACATAGTGAAGTTGAAGTGTGTTGTAGTAACATTCCATATGCTCCGTATGGGACGTATGGGTTGTCCCATGGTTTAAAAATAAATAAATAAGGACCATCGTGTACCAACACGTCTAATGACTGTGGTACTATCTTTTGATGGCTGGACACATACATGTGATTATAATTAGGTCATAAATCATAATGAAATAAAGAAGTAACTTATAAATGAGTAATAAAATTGATAAAGAAAATTTTTAAATTTTAATAGGAGGTAATAATTAGTAATAATTAGTAATATTAGTAACAGGTAATAGTAATAGGGATGTAGGTATGTATATACATGTGAAATAACTAAAATATATACAGAAAAGAATTAGGGTAGGGTCGCCAAAGAAAATTTTGATAATAGAGTGCTACTAGTTATTAGTTATTAATCATAAATTATGCCATACAACAATTTTGAGATCGTCATTAGGCAAGAATTTTGAGGTCGTCATCAGGTGCTACACCTCATACCCTGTACCATGTTTCTGTAGCCAGATCTAGTGTGCCAATACAACTTATTACTAGGTCAAATGCTGTCTGAAGTGTTTCATGCTGATTGTTAGGTCGTTCTTGGCACACTTACTTTGACTATGAATAACTCTGTTTACCGGATCAAGATATAGGGCTTGCAGTGGGTGTGACTGGTCAACAGGGGATGCTTACTCCTTCTTGGCACCTGATCCCACCTCTGGTATATCTAGGGGTCTGTGTTTGCCCAACTCTTTATTTTGTATTGCTTATAGGAGTTATGAGATGGTTCACTGTTATCTTCACCTTTAAAATTTTAGTTTGCCATACATATTTGCACATAGATATTTTGACTTATATTTTTCTCAAATGATTTAACATGCAAGAGCATGTTCTGCATTTCATCAGTTTTTATACACCTGCATAAAAATGCGGGCGTATTATGCTATATTGCTGTCGTCTGTCCCTTTAACTTTGTCTTCACAACTCTTCCTAAACCCTTTGGGGGATTTTGATGAAACTTGGTACAAAGAAAGATCACAATGTGGAGCTGTGGATATTGCAAGGGGAATGCTGTCCAATGTTTTTTAAAGGAGTTGTGGCCCTTGGATTTAATTTTTTAGCTCACCTGAGCCGAAGGCTCAAGTGAGCTTTTCTGATCACATTTTGTCCGGCGTCCGTCTGTCTGTCTGTCCGTAAACTTTTCACATTTTCATCTTCTTCTCATGAACCACTGGGCCAATTTCAACCAAACATAGCCAAAAGCATCCTTGGGTGAAGGGCTTTCAAGTTTGTTCAAATGAAGGGCCATGTCCCTTTCTTCTTCTCTAGAACCACTGGGCCAGAAGAGCTGAAATTTACCTGAAAGCTTCCTGACATATTGCAGATTCAAGTTTGTTCAAATCATGGCCCCCGGTGGTAGGATGGGGCCACAAGGGGGATCAAAGTTTTACATACAAATATATAGGGAAAAACTTTAAAAATCTTCTTCTCAGGAACCACTAAGCCAGAAAAGCTGATATTTACATTAAAGGTTCCTGACATAATGCAGATTCAAGTTTGTTCAAATCATGGCCCCCTGGGGTTGGATGGGGCCACAATAGGGGATCAAAGTTTTACATACATATATATAGGAAAAATCTTTAAAAATCTTCTTCTCAAGAACCACTGAGCCAGAAAAGCTGATTTTTACATGAAAACGTTCTGGCATAGTGCAGATTCAAGTTTGTTCAAATCATGGCCCCCGGGGATAAGATGGGGCCCCAAGGGGGATCAAAGTTTTACACACAAATATATAGGGAAAAACTTTAAAAACCTTCTTCTCAAGAACCACCAAGCCAGAAAAGCTGAGATTTACATGAAAGGTTCCTGACATAATGCAGATTCAAGTTTGTTCAAATCATGGCCCCCGGTGGTAGGATGGGGCCACAAGGGGGATCAAAGTTTTACATACAAATATATAGGGAAAAACTTTAAAAATCTTCTCAGGAACCACTAAGCCAGAAAAGCTGATATTTACATTAAAGGTTCCTGACATAATGCAGATTCAAGTTTGTTCAAATCATGGCCCCCTGGGGTTGGATGGGGCCACAATAGGGGATCAAAGTTTTACATACATATATATAGGAAAAATCTTTAAAAATCTTCTTCTCAAGAACCACTGAGCCAGAAAAGCTGATTTTTACATGAAAACGTTCTGGCATAGTGCAGATTCAAGTTTGTTCAAATCATGGCCCCCGGGGATAAGATGGGGCCCCAAGGGGGATCAAAGTTTTACACACAAATATATAGGGAAAAACTTTAAAAACCTTCTTCTCAAGAACCACCAAGCCAGAAAAGCTGAGATTTACATGAAAGGTTCCTGACATAATGCAGATTCAAGTTTGTTCAAATCTTGGGCCCCGGGGGTTGGATGGGGCCACAATAGGGGATCAAAGTTTTACATACATATATATAGGAAAAATCTTTAAAAATCTTCTTCTCAAGAACCACTGAGCCAGAAAAGCTGATTTTTAAATGAAAACGTTCTGACATGGTGCAGATTCAAGTTTGTTCAAATCATGGCTCCGGGGGTAGGATGGGGCCACAAGGGGGGATCAAAGTTTTACATACAAATATATAGGGAAAAACTTTAAAAATCTTCTCAAGAACCACTAAGCCAGAAAAGCTGAGATTTACATGAAAGCTTCCTGACATCATGGGCCCCGGGGGTTGGATGGGGCCACAATAGGGGGTCAAAGTTTTACATACAAATATATAGGAACACTCTTCTTCTCAAGAACCACTGAGCCAGAAAAGCTGATTTTTACATGAAAACGTTCTGACATGGTGCAGATTCAAGTTTGTTCAAATCATGGCTCCAGGGGTAGGATGGGGCCACAGGGGAGGGGGATCAAAGTTTTACATACAAATATATAGGGAAAAACTTTAAAAATCTTCTTCTCAAGAACCACTAAGGCAGAAAAGCTGAGATTTACATGAAAGCTTCCTGACATAATGCAGATTCAAGTTTCTTCAAATCATGGGCTCCGGGGGTTGGATGGGGATCAAAGTTTTACATACAAATATATAGGAACACTCTTCTTCTCAAGAACCACTGAGCCAGAAAAGCTGATTTTTACATGAAAACTTTCTGACATAGTGCAGATCCAAGTTTGTTCAAATCATGGCCCCCGGGGGTAGGATGGGGCCACAAGGGGGGTCAAAGTTTTACATACAAATATATAGTTAAAATCTTTTTCTCAATAACCACTGAGTCAGAAAAGCTGATATTTACAAGAAAACTTTCTGACATAGTGCAGATTCAAGTTTGTTCAAATCATGGCCCCTGGGTGGTAGGATGGGGCCACAAGTGGGGGGGTGTCAAAGTTTTACATACAAATATAGGAAAAAGCTTTTAAAATCTTCTTCTCAAGAACCATTGGGCCAAAGAAGTTGACATTTACATGAAAGCTTTCTGACATAGTGTAGATTCAAGTTTGCAAAGGGTAGTTTGGGCCATAATAGGGACTAAGGTTTTACATGCAAATATATATGGAAAGTCTTCAGATATGGGTCAAGGTGACTCAGGTGAGCAATGTGGCCCATGGGCCTCTTGTTCTATTCAAAATACTTTGTCTTCGCAACTCCTCCTAAATATGTGGATAATCCTTTCTTACTTGTTCAAAGTCCTGGGTGATAAATGTATGTGGGTGTATCATGTACCGGTTTAGCGGTGCCCTATTTTTTCTATTCAAAATACTTTGTCTTCACAACTTCTCCTAAACCGTTTGGGGGATTTTAAAGAATTTTGGTATAAAGAAAGATCACAATGTGGAGATGTGCATACTGGAAGGGGAATGCTGTCCTATGGTTTTGAAAGGAGTTGTGGCCCTTGGATTTAATTTTTTCTATTAAAAATACTTCATCTTCAGAACTCCTCCTAAACCCTTTGGGGGATTTTGATGAAACTTGGTGCAAAGAAAGATCTTAATGTGAAGATGTGCATATTACAAGGGGAATGCTGCACCACTATTTTTGAAGGAGTTATAGCTCTTGGACTTAGATTTATTTAATGCAAAATAAATGTTATTGCAAATCCGACGAAATTCTTTTGTGGATAATCATTTCTTACTTGTTCAAATTCCTGGGTCAATAATTTGTGAAGCGTATCATGTACCGGTTTAGAGGTGCCCTATTTTTAAATCAAGGTAGGCAAAAGAGATGATGTTACAAGGGTATCAAGAGTTTAAATTTACAAATTACCATTATAACGATCTAATTTACAAAGTCAACCTGTCATTAGGTCAAATGCTGTTTGATATGTTTCATACCAATTATTCGTTACATACTAATTTTGACTGCGGATTACTTTGTTCACTTGATCAAGATAAAGGGCTCACAGCTGGTGGTGATCGGTCAACAAGGGATGCTTACTCTTTCAAGGTACTTGATTTGTTATTGTACCAAGGACCATTTTTACCTACTCTATTAGCTCACCTGAGCTGAAAGCTCAAATGAGCATTTATTATCACATTTTGGCTGTCTGTCTTAATATATTTTCAACTTCTTCTCCATAACTGCTGGGCCAATTCAAGTGAAGGAACATGCCCCCCTTGAAAGTGTAAAAAAGAAAATGTAAAAATAGGGTGGGGTCATTTAGAAATCTTCTCAAGAATCACTGGGCCAGAAAAATTGAAATTTACATGAAAGCTTTTAGATATAGTGGAGATTCAAGTTTCATCAACTTATGGTCCCTGGAGGTAGGATGAGGCCACAATAGGGAATCAAGGACTTACATGCTGATATATAGGAATAGTCTTCAAAAATCTTCTTCTCAAGATCCACTGGGCTAGAAAAATGGAAATTTGCATGAAAGCCTCTTGACATAGAGTAGATTAAAGTTTGTTCAAATCTTAGTCCCAAGGTGGGGTAGGGTGGGGCCTCAATAGGGGATAATAATTTTACATGAGAAGGTATTGGGGAAAATCTTTTTCTCATGAACCACTTGGTCAGAAAAGTTGAAATATACTACTCGGTACATATGAGATTGATCACTGTTCGTTATCTTCACCTTACATAAAAGCTTTCTGATATAGAGTAAATTCCAGGTTTGTTTTTTTTATTAAGGTCGCTCATTACACCCTGAAATAGTTTCTCAAATCAGTACGAATTGATTTAATCATAAAAGATATGATGATGTATGATAAGTATATATGCATATTTTCTGTGTCTCTTGGCAAATATATTTATCATACATCATCATACATGTATAACTAGTTTCCATCGTGGTTTTCAGTTGACCCTGGATTGATAAATAGACTTTACAATTGGTCAGCCAGGTATTGCATTTGGTTTGAATTTAGATCACAAAGTTACTCAAGCGTAGATTGCTTTTTACAGGTAAATCTGAGTAGATTTCAGTGTCTTTTGCAGCTGTTTCCTGTAGTTTTTGAAAAGTGGACATAGATAAAATCAAAATTGATTTCAGGTGATTTCACGATTAGTTCTCTCTCAAATTTGAAGCATTGTTGAAGTGTTGCTATATTCTCTTTATTAAAAACTAATGATCTGAGAATAACAAAACAATGTCTAAAACGTACTATGATTATGTGTAATTAACAATAATTATGCAGTCTGACTAAAGCCAGCCTCCACTCATTCACTTCGTTGTAGATAGTGAATTAGTAGGGGCTGGCTTATGTTAGACTGCATAATCATTGTTTATATATGTACAAGTATCATGGTTGTGGTGTTTTCCCTTTTATAAAACATGTACAATAACTGGAGATACACCAGTGGGCTGAACCATCATTTGCATATTTTTTAAAACTGTAATGTGTAAATAAATTATTGAATACCATCTGATAATTTCAACACATGGTATGGTGAAGGTAATATTTATTGTATATTTATTTCGGTGTATCTTGATTTATTTGGACGAAGGGTGGTGACGAGTGCGAAGCACGAGTCTCCGTCCTTCGTCCAAATAAATTAAGATACACCGAAATAAATATTCAATAACTTACTTGTATCATGACCAATTAGAAATATGATATTTGTCATGTGACCAATGGTTATTGCATGAATTTTTTTTAATTACCCCAATGAAAAGCAAAGTTTTTGTCAGGTGATTGCTTGGGTATTTTCCTCTTCCCGCGCGAGAGCGGATGTGCAGAATGTGTCATGAGCATTGGTGATTTACACGATTTGGGTTTACAGTTTTTATTCAATGATGACCATAAGGATTTTCTCACAAGCATGTGAGGATCACACATTTCGTGAAATTAAACCGGGAGATGATAAAATGAATATCGACACGGCCACGAGCCTAGATCTAGTGAATTCTAATTTGAACTTCACCATGTGTTGAAATTGTCAGGTGGTGTTCAATAATCTATTTACACAGCACAGTTTTTAAAAAATATATGCAAATTATGGTTCCGCCCACTGTCGTATCTCCAGTTATTATGGGCCGGCACGAGCCGGCCCATTCTATGAAATAAGAATTTGAGAAGTGTATGAGTTTCTGCGGGATGAGTGTGTATTTTTTTTTTTAAGTTGGATTACTGATTATCATGATACGTTTTCATTTTGTATGTAAAGTAATTCGGTGGTGTTTTTTAAACATTTGTTTTTGTTTTGTTTTTGTTGTTTTTTTTGTGTAACACACAGGTCACGTGCGCTTATCTGCTGACCTATTTATAGAGGTGGCGAAAAACATCCGAGTAACTTTTCTGTTTTCAACAGAATCGAAAAGAGATGAAAAAGCAACCATCTTTAAAGATACTTTGAAGGAAATCATGAAGGACACATTTACTATTGAATCAAAGGCAGCTTGCTTAAGTGTACTATTAGAGAAGTTGCCAATCAAGTTTAAATCCCAAGTTTCGGCACGTAACACTTTTTACGATATTAGTGATTGTTAAATGTTGCAAGATGGATGCAGTCACACACCTTCAGTTCACCTACAATGTAGATGTTGCCCTTTTTTTTGGTAGCTAATTTTTTTTTTAAAGAACTTTTTAGATTTGTTTGAATTCATTATTACTAAGGAAGTATTAGAAGTACAAGAATGTAGGATTGGCACTTACTGTAGACGCATGTATTTTTTTGTATTATTATGCGACATAGGTTTCAGCTAGAAGTTCTTAGATTTGTTTGAATTTTTAGTTACTGTAGAAGTATTGCAAGTATTTAGCCTTTGCACTTACTGTAGACACCTGAATTTTTTTTCATTTTGCAGAATTTGTTGTTTGATGTACAATAGCACTATCAAATATAATGAAGACCTAATGTCATCAATGTTCTGTTTTGCTTTTAAATTATTTTACATCATGATAAAACAATAACTTTTATAGCAATGGGTATAATATTTATTGTCAGTATTACAGTCTTATTTTTGTTCAGTATTGCTTTTGAAATATGATGTTTTTTATTCTAGTCATTACAACCAGTCCATTCCATTTTTTCACTAGTCATCATATTTAGAAGTACTAACACTTAAGGACCCTCTATATACTGCACACTAAAAAGTTGTCATTTCATGTTATTTTTATGCAGTTAAACTGATCTGCTCTCATCTAGTTTATTGATTTCTCTAAATATTACTTGATATATATTAAATTCAAACATTTCTAACATTATGCTAAGTAATGTTACATTTTATTTGCATGTATTTTTCCCATTTAAATAAACAACCCTGATTTGCGTTCAGCAATAGTCCAATGCTATGGCGTATGCTATTTTGAAAAATTTTCCTCGGAGTAAATAGCTGCTTTCCTACAATGAAGATGAAATAGATGGCTCAGTATTTACACCTTTATATGAAATAATTTTTCAATGTCTAGAAAAAAAATTTCATCAGTGTATCTAGTGTCCTTAATTGTTTGTTCATTAACCTTTGAAGTCCACATTTGATATCTTTTTTTGTTTTGTTTTGAAAAATGCATAATTCCAAGGGTGCTAAAGAATGTTTTGATTATTGCATTATACTATTTTGTTAAATATTGTCACAGGTTGTGCCAATAAAATTTTCAATCTTGAATAAATCTGATTTATTTCATAGCGAAAGGTTATGATATTTGGATAACCCAAATTAAATGTCACAGTTTTAATATGGAAAGTGTGAAATTAAATTAATGCAGTATTCATGCAACAGTCATTGGTTGAATTATTTTGCACATTAGAAAATGTTTGCTTAATATATTCAAGTGATAAAAGCTCAATATTTTCCAATAATGAACATTGTAAATATTCATCAAACTTATAACATCCAAGGAGCAGAATAACCCATATCTATTATTTTGAGGTCATTCAGATGAGGCTTGTAAGCCATGGTCCTGTGTCACAATAGGCGTTAGCACGATAAAGAACCCCCACTGCTCAATTCGACCGAAGGTGACGTCTCTATAAGAGTGAAAAATTCGAGAATGAGACGTAAAGCAGCATATAAACACATTATTCTGAGGTCACAATGGTTTAAGGTTAAGGTTCAGACTGCTCTTTAAAAAAGTCCACTGGAGAACCTTTGCCTACTGGACATACACGTAGTTCACAGATCTTTTGGGAGTAACAGATTACTGTTCATTTTGTATGTTAATGGGTCGAATTTGGACACTTGTCCAATCAATATGTTTACGAGACAGTTTTAGTTTATGGAAACAATGATACTCTCTTGGAAATTTGTTCGGCCCATAACTTTGGTGCGTGCACCAATGTTTCTTGTTGTACACTTTTTATAAAAGGAAAAACACCACAGCCATGATACAATTCAAATTAGAATTCACTAGATCTAGGCATCCATTTTATCATCTCTCAGTTTAATTTCACGAAATGTGTGATCATCATATAGAAAATCCCCATGATCATTATTGAATAAAAACTATACACCCAAATCGTGTAAATCGCCAATGATCATAGTTGAGGTGCTCTAATCAGACATATTCTGCACATCCGATCTCCCCAACTATCGGACGGTAAGTGCGTGATTAGCAGGCATGGCCAAGTGATCACCTGACAAAAAGTTTGCTTTTCATTGGGGTAATTAAAAAAATGCACGCAATAACCACTGGTCACATGACAGATAAGGCATAAAATTACCCCCCCCTCTCTCTCTCTCACACACACACACACACACATACGTGCATAATGCCGAAACTCACTACACAAGACTTTACACCTGAAACTCACTACACTATGTTCTAGTTATGCTAACCAGAATATAAATTCATTTTTACGTAATGTGGGACATCTGTATATTGTTCTGATACTTGAAATATAGAAAAGCCGTCTCTAAAAATATTGAATTTACACCGGATACCTACGACACGGTGTCACATGACTCATGTGAACACACACGGGAAACTCACTACAGAGTGTTTAAACGTGATATATTACCCGAAAGTCACTACATTTAGTCTGGCGATTGATTGAGAGCACAGGAAACTCAAGCAGTTCAACCATTTTCAAAAAAAACAAAACAAAACCCAACAATTTTTATTTTACAGTATCCCCCTTTACAGCAAACAGGACTATTCCGGATACTAAAGTAAAGGGGGGGGGGGGTCTTTACTTTGGTATACGGAATAGTCCTGTTCGCTATAATTTACATGTGTTTATTGAAATAAAATCCCAGTCTTTTATGCATTGTTTTACTTCAGTTTATCACAAAATATTATCCGGAAAGTTGGTACCTTTAAAAGAACTATTTTTTTTTTTTATATATCAGACGATATGGCTTCTCGGCCAGTGCACGAGGTTGTGTTTAGCAATGAATATTTTCATATTTCAATGACCTTCATATCCGAAGAAGAGCCTCGGTTTGAAGTGTCACATTGTAACCTATATATTTGATCATAAGTTTTATTAATTAAAGGTATTTGATGTTCTACCAAGGAGTGGATGCAAGGGTTGGAGGACGTGTACCAATCCTCAGAGGCAATGGGTCTAAATAGTCCGGCGTTATGCCTTCAGTGCGTCCATGGTTAAGCCCTGGTGGGGCATGGGATGAGACACCTGGTGTTGTAGCGTATACCCCCTTCAGTAGGTTCATCCTCCGGAAAATCTGCTTTATGCCTAGCCATTTAGTAATTACTTTCAGAGAATTTAGGATAATGGAGGATCCAGATGGATATTTACGTCCTAGGTTGAAAATTTAAAACGTTTCTATTTACCATTTTATTAATCGTCTATCATTGTATGAAAGTCCTTTTAAATTGAGATTAAACTATTTTTTTTATGTGTTTGGTATAAAAGTAAGGAAAAACTCCTATTTTTTCCCCCGACATAAATTGTGAAAAAGGTTCATTTATCATTCGACAATATAGAGTCTTTCATCGAATCACGAATACTGGTTCAATATCCGTTTTTAACATTTTCTATGTCACAGTATAAGTTGGATTTTATAATATGTCCTGTGTTACACAATAATATCAAATAAAAATAAGGTCTGATGAAAAGACGAAGAGTGGATATTGAAAATGTACATATACAGTAAATGTATTCGTCTGCTCATGCATTGTGTCCTTGTACAGAGTACAAGAATAGCTTTTCCCCCAAGCTATTTACCCCCCCCCCCCCCCCGAAATTCTGGCTATAACGCAACCCTACCACATCCACCGGAAACCTGGCTAACTATCAGTATTACCCCTAAATAAATTTGGCTATATAGCAAAATGCATCTTATTAAAAAATGATCCTTCATAAGCGCAATGAGCATTCAATTCAGTAGTTGAACGACTGCCAAAAGAATTTACCCCTTTAATCAATATATCAAAGATATTAATGAAATTGCAACCAACCACGTATGTGTATTGTAGGGAAGTTTCACTACTAGGGCTAGGGGATATAGCCACCCCTTAAAGGGGGTGACTCACTAAATACCATAGCCAGTCTTCCGATGGAAATCCAGACCAATCACGAAGGAGGGAGGCTCACTATTGATAAGTGTGGGGTGGGTGTAGGTGTGGGGGGTCTAACTATATTGCCAGACTCCTCCGGGGGAGGGGGGCTTACTATATATAGCCAATTTTCCGGGGGGAGTCTCATTATATAATACCGGTAATTAATATTAAGCAGATCTAAACAAGGAGTTCAGTCTATGAATCACCAAATCAACGTAAACTCAAATAATTCAAGACATCTTTAAGCATTTGAAAATATCAATTCATTTGATGCGCGCAACAATTCAATTGAAGATCTCTTCAAATAATTAATAATATCTACTATTCTAATTTCTAGCGCGCATTGATTAAATTGTTTATATTGCTCTGATACTTAAAATATAGAAAATCCGTCTTTAACAAAATTGAATTTTCACCTGATACCTACGACACCATGTCACATGTGAACACACACCGGAAACTCACTACAGAGTGTATAAACTTGATATATTACATGAAAGTCACTACATTTAGTCTGGCGGTTGATTGAAGGAATTAAAAGGGAACTCAAGTGTTTCAACCACTTCTCAAAAAACAACTTTTTGGGGAATTTATATAAATATCAGAGAGAGAGAGAGAGAGAGAGAGAGAGGCTGTCTAGTGTTTTGTCAGTTGAACTAAAATATACTCTTCTGTAACAGAAATTAATGTTAAAAAGATTTGAAAAAGGTTTTCAGTCTAAGAAGCTAAATTCAAGATAAGTTTAATTATTTGAAGATATCATCAATTCATTTGATGCTTGCAACAATTCAATGAAACATGTTCAGATAATTACTAAAATCTACAATTCTGAATTATTGCGCGCATTGATTGAATTCTTTATAGCATTGAATACTTTGATGAGTTGATTAGGCTATAGTTGAATTGTTGTTCTCTTCAAATGAATTACTGATATCAACAATTGAATTGATGCCCTCCACAATTTAATTAAAAAAAGCTTTAATTCAATTACTGGCGCTTCAATTCAATTACTGTGTGTAATAATTTAATTATTGCTCTCTTCAATTGAATTGATATTTATTCAATTGATGCATGCAATACTTCTTCTAGATACAACAACTATCTAATTAGATCTGTCTTGAATTCATTATATTAATTGAAGTGTTTCTCTCTATATAAGAGTTGATGTGCTCATTAATTTCTTGTACAAAAATCGTTAAAGAGATTATTAAATCAATTATACGGAGCTCAAAATCACATGCCGCGCTGAAGTATTGCAGTCATCAGTTAAATAAATGCGCGCAGCAAACCCATTATTGCTCTCATACATTGAATTGATGGGCAGCGCGCATTATTTAATATATGGGCGCAATAATTGATGTGAACACCTAATCAATTGATGAGAACAATGATTGATTTGATGCGCACGTCAATTGATTATTACGGGTAATAATTGAACTGATCTTTTTATCTGAGTTTTTGTTAATTTGGCGCTCCTTATCAGTCACACTTGTAATATAACCAATGTTGCATTCAAAGGCGTCTGTATCCTGGATGTCCTTTATGTCGAAATACGACCCCAAAGGCCATTTAAAGGTGACCATACAGGAAATATTCCTGGTTATATGACAGTGTACTACAGTGCTTTAAAGATCTTTTTTTTTAAATATCTGAATACAGACACTGCTCAAGTCACAGGAAGAACTTGTACCAAGGACTTTTAAAAATACTGTGTGTCCCTGCATCCATCATGAATCTGATCGTTCAGAGTTCAGGATTTTTCTTTCGTACTACTCTTTCAGCAATCTATCAAGAGATACTGAATTTATAAGACTCTATTAAATTGTCTTGATTTTTCATTAGTATTTGAGAAGACACTGAGTAAAAATACTCCTAATCCAATTTGTCACTTGCGAAGTCCAAACCTAATGAAAACTACACCAATTTTAAGACTTCTTTAAAGCAAAGTACAATCAACTGCAAAATATAGGTGTACATATTTATTTCATAAGCATACAAAGCTGATCAATTTAGCTCAAAAAACCTCATATGATGTAAATAAAGCTACTCTTTAGTCTTAAAACAGCAGACACTTAATGTTCATTCATATTTGAAATTTGAGTTAGCTATCAAACTTGAAATATCTATTGAATATAAATGAAAACAAGTTACAAGTAAGAGCATGGTACTATCAATTACATTATAAGTACATTAGTGTTAAACTGCAATTAGTTTTAGTTAAATACTGTTATATTATCTTAGTATATTCATTCAGTCTTTCAATCGCACATGAATATAAGGCCTTGGAATACCATTAAACTTTTTGTTCAATTCAAGATATAGATGGAGAATTATTTCATGTGTACTGCTGTTGATTATATATTTATCAATTTTGAATGAACCAATGTATGGTGTACAATGAATGACAAATGCTGATAATACATCTTGTATATAAAACTAGTATCAAAACCATATACAAGAAAGATTTAAGAAACATATGCCCTCCATATTACAATATTGAAAATGATCATTTAGAATGTCTGTAGCAAAAGTTACAATGTATCTATTAGTCAGAGGCAACCATTATATGTGATCTCTAAAGGTACTGAGCAGATATTTTCAAATAACCAGTTATTTGAGTCCTGACCTTTGACCTTGAGAGTTTAAAACCAATGGGAGCCATCTATTCTTTAGGCGGCACCAGACTACCAAGTTTGATGTTTGTCAAACAAGGGTTCTCAAGATACTGAATGGACAAAATCTGATGTCCAGAGTAGTTTGACCATTGACCTTAAAATGAATACTAGATATCTACACTTATGATGTGTCAGTGTACCAAGTTTGATGTCTGTCAAGAAACGCAAACTCAAGATATTGTGTAGACAATACCTATGTCCGTAGCATTTTGACCATTGACCTTGTGACTTCAAAATCAAATGGAGTCATCTACTCCTTAGGTAGAACAAGTGTACCTGATTTGATATCTGTCAAGCAAAGAGTCCTCAATATATTGAGCAGACAATATCTTGTCATGTCCAGTTTGACCCTTGACCTTGTGACCTCAAAATCCATGGGGTATCTAATTCTTAAGGAAAATTAGTGAACCAAGTTTGATGTCTGTCAAGCGAATGGTTCTCAAATATTGAACAGACGGTATCTTACTATGTCCAATTTTACCTTCAACCTTGGGATCTGGAAATCAGTAGGGGTCATCTACTCTCTAGGGGCAACCGCTGTACCAAGTTTAGTAACTGTCAGGTAAAGGGTTGGTTCTTTAAATATTCAGTGGACAATATTTTATTATGTACAGTTTGACCTTTGTCCTTGTGACTTCAAAATGAATATGGGACATTATGGGACATATACTTCTTAAAGGAAACCATCTACTTCTTAAAAGAAACCACCTACTTCTTAAAAGAAACCAGTATACCGAGTTTGATGTCTGTCAGGAAAGCGTTCTCAAGATATTGAACAGACAATATCTTACTGTGTCCAGTTTGACCCTTGACCCTGTGACCTGTAAATTAATATGGTTCATTCACTATCTAGGGGCAATCATTGTACCAAGTTTGGAAACAGTCAAGCAAAAGAATTCATTAGATATTGAGCAGACAAGATTTGCTCTACAGACCGAATTAGTCATGTAAAACAATATATACGTCCCCTCTCGTTCAAATGGAGGGGGCATAAAAATTGGATTAACTCTTTGTAACACCTCTGCTAGGAAGTAATTTTTTTAACAGCAAACTTTCCACGACACCATGTTAAACTGGACAGCGATTTCTCCTTCCAAATGGATTTTAGACAGTCAACCTGAGCCAGAGTTTTTCCTAGTTTGATGAAAGTCTCAAATTGTCTTTACAAAGCTGCCTTTTCTGCAGTGGTCCAAGTGTGGCACTGAACATTGGCTGTAATAAAGAATGGACAGTACATATCACTTGAAACAGTTGTACAACAGTTTCTTGAAAGATTGTCCAACTCATTTTCTCTATCATTTACCATAACTTAAAGTAAATGATTTCAAATCAATAATATATTTTTTAAATGTTCTATCCTAAACCTTTATTAAACTACCAATAGATATTTAATATAAAATAAGAATATTGATAAAACTGATGTATGCTCCCCAAAATACATCTCACCTGAATGAACTATTTCAAATAACAAATGATTCACACAATGCTCAATAAATGTTGATATATTGTTGGAATGAAGGTTTCTTTATCATATATAAGGTATATGTTGAGTGATGTTGACCTTTACAAAATGACCTTGAGTGACCTTTGTCTGAAAGCCATTTGCCTATTACCTATCTGCACGATTTATGATCCATACTTGTTTAAAAACTAATGAAATAAGGCACTTTTCCTTATATATAAGGTGTATATTCTGAGTGAGCCTGACCTTCCCAAAAATGACATTGGTCCAAAAGTCTGGTCATGAGTAAACTTTGAGTAGAGTAACAGAAAAATATGACTGTCCAAAATCCCAGCATTAAATTGGTGCAGCCTAAAGAACATTTGACTTTTGAGTCATGTGATCATGACCCTCTACAAATAACCTGGGCATAAGGTTTATGACATACTTCTTGGCTATAAGCAGCCTCTGTGTCAAGTATGACTTCTCCATGCACCTCTAACTTAGAATATTAACATTCCTAAGACTTCATAATCTGAAACTCCTAAACTGTGCCCCTAAACTTGTCTGAATGACTTGTGTTCAGGGTCATGACATTTCTTTGATCATATTTTAATTAATCTTGTATAATTTTCTGAAGTTATTTCATAATAAAATTACATTATAGAGAAGAATTTTGCATTGCACACCCAGAAACCTTGACCTAGCTTGTCAAAATGATTATCATCTGATGCTGGTTGTTGCACATTCTTTGAACACAAGCAACCTCTGCACCTAGTATATTATTCTCCTGTTTATCTCATCTTGCAATTTATGGCAAGGACAAACAAGATGTGTTTGTGAAACACAAATGCACCCGATAATGGCCAATTCTGAAGATGGCCAAGGTCAAAAGGACAAATATCTTGGTACCAGTAGAAAGATCTTGTCACAAGAAATGTTCATGTACAATATGAAAGCTCTAATATTTACCATTTAGAAGTTATGACCAATGTCAATTTTTTCTCAAAAAGTAGGTCAAATGTCAAGGTCAAAAGGTTTAGTACCCACGGAAAGGTCTTGTCATAAGGAATACTCATGTGAAATATCAAAGCTCTAGCTCTTACTGTTCAAAGGTTATTAGCAAGGTTAAAGTTTCAGACAGAATGACAGACAGGACAAAAACAATATCCCCCCCCCCCCCCCCCCCCCCCCCCCCCGATCTTTGATCTAGGGGGCATAAAAATATCTGTAATCTTGTCCAAATGACCCTCTGCTAAGGTCAGGACATACCCTTAAGTTAAAGCAAACAAGGCTCAAAATTTTTCTAATTTCAAAAAAACAACAAAATGATCTAAATTAAGTAAACTTTGTCCAATCATTATGAAAACCCTAGGTGCAGATTTTTATATGTCTTTATGATTTGAGAGAGTGTACACATTTTAAGAAAATTCCATTAGCTAGTCTCCTAAAATGAGTACAGCCAAAATTATGCCTACAGACAAATCGACAGACAGACAGACCAACAGACAGACATGGCGATTCTAATATACCCTCCTAAACTTCATTTGCTTGGGAATAACAAAATATAATACAAATTATGACATACAAATACCTCGCTTTTTTCTTCCCGACTTCCTAGATGAGCTAGGGTGCCTCAGTATCTGCATTCCCTCTGAATATAGTCTACAACATTGAAGAGATAAAGCTTTAAAATGTTTGTACTGCTGTAAGTTACTATTAACAAAATGTAAATGAACTTTAAATATGTAATATACATATCGCGTTTTCCAAACACATAAACAAGTTACTTCCACCCTGTGTATGTGGGGACTCGGGCAAGTGTTGATGTCTCTATTTGAGTGAAATCCAATAACAAGAATATTAGTAATTGCTTCCCCAAACTGCATCTAACCAATGAAGTTGAACTACTTCATGTAACAAATGACTTGCACAATGATATATAACTTTTGAAATAAAGGTTCTTTTCTATATAAGGTACATGTTGAGTGACCTTGATCTTTCCAAAATGATCTTTAGTGACCTAATCATTTGAAATTTATTAAGTTGCCTATTTAACTTATCTGTGTAATATATGGTCAATACCTATTCAAAAACTTTTTCCTTGTTAAATATAACCTTATTTTATTACCAAACATTTTGTCTTCACGCCGCACAACACAGTACACGTTAACATTATTTCACATTAGGAAATACTGGTCCAATCATTTTAAATATTGAATGTTTTTAAATCTTCTTTTTTTTAAATGCATTCATTATTTCTAAGTTACATTTTAATTTCTGAGGTGCAGGGTGGTGAGTAGGAATGTTATTTTTGAAATCATCACAATTAAATCATATCAAGATTGTGAAACTAAATTCAACATGCTTTAAACCAAATTTCAATGTGTTGATTGAGAGACAAAAGATTTTTGAAATCCAAATATAAACTTTGAATATTTTAGAAAGAGATAACAATGTTAAAAAGTTCTTGGATATCAACATGGTTGGTTACTACAGGCTTCTCAAAAGAATTGATCACTTTGTATTGACATTGAAACTCACTTAACAGTTTAAGTGTGTGAAAAATCTGTATTGACAATGAAACTCACTACATGTGTGTGATTAATAGAATCCTTCATTAGTACGAGTGTGGGATAGGGAAATTCCACCGAGGGGACAAGATTCGCAGTCTAGGACGAGGCTTTGCTGAGTCCTAGACAGCGAATCTTGTTCCAGAGGTGGAATTTCCCTATCCCACATGAGTAAATGATGAAGGATTATTTTTCTCACATTTTACCTACAATTTAGTGTATAAATTTAGGAGCTTTGAGAAAATTCTAAATTATCAAAATCTTCATTTGAACTTCGATGCAAAAACTAATTAGATAGGCAGAAAGAGCATACCCGAAAATGGTTTACACTGTAAGTGTAAACTAAAAAACCCAAGATTGTCCGCCAGAAAGCTATATAAATTAAAATTCAAAGATAACAATGCAAAATATTTTTACTTCACTGTGTAACGTAAATCTTCACCGTGTAACGTAAATCATAGAAAATATATGACGTCACAATCAAATGACGCCGCAGCAGTGTGAGACAGAAAAATCTCACATGGCTGTCTCACATGGGTAAAGTCAATCTCACACTGGTGATAATGTGAGAAAAATCTGTATTGACATTGAAACTCACTACATGTGTGTGATAAATCTGTATTAACATTGAAACTCAATATATGTGTGTGATAAATCTGTATTGACATTGAAACTCAATATATGTGTGTGATAAATATGTATTGACATTGAAACTCACATGTGTGTGATAAATCTGTATTGACATTGAAACTCACTACATGTGTGTGATAAATCTGTATTGACAATGAAACTCACTACATGTGTGTGATAAATCTGTATTGACATTGAAACTCACTACATGTGTGTGATAAATCTGTATGATAAATCTGTATTAACATTGAAACTCAATATATGTGTGTGATAAATCTGTATTAACATTGAAACTCAATATATGTGTGTGATAAATCTGTATTAACATTGAAACTCAATATATGTGTGTGATAAATCTGTATTGACATTGAAACTCAATATATGTGTGTGATAAATATGTATTGACATTGAAACTCAATATATGTGTGTGATAAATATGTATTGACATTGAAACTCACATGTGTGTGATAAATCTGTATTGACATTGAAACTCACTACATGTGTGTGGTAAATCTGTACTGGCATTGAAACTCACTACATGTGTATTGATCTGTACTGACATTGAAACTCACTACATGTGTGTGATGTGTACTGGCATTTAAACTCACTACACGCATGTGATAAATGCGTACTGGCACTGAAACTCATTACATGTGTGCAAATGTGTACTGGCACTGAAACTCACTGCATGTGTGTGATAAATATATATTGACATAAAACTCACTGCATATATCAGATGTGTTCTAACATTGAAACTTGCTACATGTGTGATAAATGCATATGTATATTGGCATGATATCACGTGTGCATTGCATGTGTGTGATAAATGGAATCCTTCATTCATATGAATGGGAGATAGGGAAATTCCACCAAGGGGACAAGATTTGCAGTCTAGGACGAGACTTTGCTGAGTCTTAAGCAGTGAATCTTGTTCCAGAGGTGGAATTTCCCTATCCCACATGAGCAAATAATAAAGTGTTATTTTTCTCACATTTTATCAGTTCAGTATTTTAATTCAAGAGCTTTGAGAAAATTCAAAATTATTGAAATCCTTCTTTGAATATATGCAAAAATTAATTACACAGTATGAAGATCTCAGCATACCTGAAAATGGTTTACAATATAAGTGTAAAGTACAAAACCCAAGGTTGTCCATAAAAAAGCTATACATAATATATATCAAATTGAAATTTGAAGAAAACAATACAAACTATTTTTCTTTATCGTGTAATGTAAATCAGAAAATATACGACATACATATGTACATCACAAGCAAAGATATGTCTTAGCAGTGTAAGGCAGAAAAATCTTGTATGGCTGTCTCACATGGGTTGAGTTGGTCTCACACTAGTGATTATGTGAGAAAGATGTATATTGCCTTATACTGGCATGAGACTCACTATTAATATATAATCAATTGAAATAGAGTCTGTATATTGATGAAGCAAACTAAAGACCAATTTCATTTGTCCAAAACTGGTGTACACTGCATTGCATACGTTATAAAACTGGTGTAAAACAACGCATTGAAAAATAAAATAAACTGTCGAAAACAAAAATATGGCAGAACATGTTATTTTCATTCTTGCCACTTTTATAATATATTCAAATCATCCAAATCCTTGACATAATTCACAAAGATCCCATAAAAGTATGAACATGATACATGCATGCAAACTATATAAACGGTGAAGCTGTTATGCATGAATTCTCATATTTTCAGTTGATGTTAATTTGTTAATCACCTCATATACCCTGACAAACTAGACAGTGATTCCTTATATTTATGTTCCCAGAACTTAGGGTATACTCTGTTCTCAATAACTATACAAGAGATCCTTTATATGCAATCTTTTTAAGATGATTGTACGTACATGTATATCATTTGGATGTGCAGAAAGATAGTATTTTAGTCTGAATGTGCATGCATTGGATTTTGGTACACTAACTTGGGAATCAGTCTAATTTTTTTTTTGTTCTTTGAGATTGTTTAATATTCATATTGTAGGCATTTATTAATTAAGACTTGTAATTTTTAAGATTTTTATTTTTAAGATATTTATTAACTGATCTGCATGTTCAAAATGACCAATCTGCACATGCATGCAAAATTTCATTTTGATTGGATTTAATACTAAAATGTCTGTAACTTTCTTATGAATAAAGTGAATGAGTTGATATCACAGCATAGTAGATAGTATGTGTATCTATATAGATTGGTGTAATACAAAAATGCCAACACTCAGTATATGCATATCCTGTCTTTTGAAGATTCTATATTTTTTCTATATTTCAAGGACCATAATGTTTATGTTTTTCATTAAATTCTTCTGAAGTTGAGGATTTTAGTATGTCTTGGCACTTACAGATTGGTATGGTTAAAATTACTAGCCAGCATGTGCATGCACAATTGTGCTAAATTTTGATTAGACAATTTCAAAATCTCCACAGCTTTCTTATATATGATGCAAACATGAAATTCAAACTAATTATGCTAATCATATGTACATGATACAAATACCTGTTGGATGACATCAACAGAATTACAGATTGACATATGCACATAACGTGCATTGCTTTCTTTCATTTTTTGGTACTGAAATGACCACAACTTTCTTATTAAAGGGTAATTAAATTAAAATGATTTTTTGCTGTTGATTTACAATATGAATACCTACACATGCACACGTCAAGCATTTCATTCTGATTAGTTGCATACGTAATATTTAGATAACTGGTAAATCTCTTATGAATGAGAAAAATGGAATTATATTGACATATTCCAGGTACATACTATAAAAACTTAGAACGTAAGATTATGATTAGTTGTGCAGAAGCACAATGACATAATTTCTTAAATGGGGGGATGTTTGCTTAAACTACTCTCACACATCCTAACTGAAGAGCAACTTGAACTGACCAATGCAAGTCTGTCTTCCATTCTGAGTGATTGATGAAAAGTTCCTGTGGTTTTAAAAACGATAGAAAATGCATTGTTCCTTCAAATATATTGTTGGTGCGAACAGATATTCTAAGTATTTTTACAAACTATGGTCTTTCTCTGATCGATTGAGAGGGGTCGTAAAATCTTATGTCAGTAAAATAAAGGAGACATAATAGAAATTTGAAGGAGTGATTATTGGGATACCAGATCCCCCCCCCCCCCCCCCCCCCCCATGTAAATATAGAAGAGAGAGGGTTAATTTGTGATGAGCCACTGTGATGAAATCTCCAAATGTTTTAGATATACATATACAACAATATAAGATAAACAACTTTGTATTCAATATTTGTATTCACCTGAGGATGGATGTTAAAATCCAGAAAGCACTAGCGATTTGAATATATTTTGGAACTGCATATTTTCCTGCTTTTTTATTTAATTATTTTGACTGTGTGATATCAACTCTTTCTATTTGGATTATATATATAAATTGATGATCAGATTGAGTTCAATCACATAACATTTATTTCTCTACAGGCTGTTTCGTAAGGGGATGGTTTCCCCTCACTCGTCGGGAAAAAAATGACATCTAACGAAAAACATCCGCATGGCTGAGAATATGTTACACAGAAACATACTGGATAGTTGCTAAGCATGATTACACACAGGATTGAGTAAATAGAAATATATATATATATAGATAGAGAGAGAGAGAGAGAGAGAGAGAGAGAGAGAGAGAGAGAGAGAGAGAGAGAGAGAATTAAATACACACTAAGTCTTAAGGTTCAAGCCACATAATGCTGTAAATTGTAGGTGGAGGACCTCTGGATAGTGAGTACATGCTGCATAGATGTTCCCTATGACCCCCACCAATGATACATTGCCTGATAATTCATTTAAAAATGTTAAAGGAAAGAAATTCCAATCTTGTTTTTGATATTGCACTTTCTTCTCATTTATTTTGATAAAAGGGGTGCTTAGTTTATTAAATTCCTGAAAAAAAGCAATCGATAGAAAAATGCTGGTTAAATTTCGAATTGGAGCCTAGTAGGAAAAGAATACAGTACCTAAAATTTCTTGTGGTTAAAAAGTTAATTTCGATCTCATGGTGACATGGATGATTATTTATATGAATAATTTGTCACATACTTGACTCCAAGGAGGTTAGGTTCTTCATAATGATATCCCAGCTAGTTCCTCTCTTCTTTCTATGTCTCTACTGGCATTTTGAGACACATAGTTTTTGGGTGGTTTTCCACTCCTATTACAAGCTTCCTTAAACAGCACCTGGGTAGCCACTTTCAGAATCATTTACATGGTTCCCTGCATGTTTCATCTGTATCTCATAATCTGTTGCGTCAACTATGAAAAAGAAACTTGACATTAAAATCAAATGCAAAGAATCTAATGAAACATTAGCTTGCATATACACATGTATTTATATTATTTTTCAATCTAACATTGCATGGTGACACATATGATTAACATATATAACATGGAAATATTTCCTAAACATGGATTATTAAAGTACAAATACATGTATGCATATTTAAGAAATAAGTTTAATTTTTTAAAGTATTTAAGGGCATGAACTGCTGGGTACCTGTAAAGGGCGAAACGAAATCGAAACAAAACGAAATCCGCCGAAACGAAACGAAATCTACCGAAACGAAACAGATTGTATAACCGATCTCTTTTAATTATATCAGTTAAGCCGAAGGCCTACATCAAAGGGGAGGCGAATTTTATTGATATGTGGTAACTTTCACAGGGGCCTAAGATGCCATTTTTAATTATTATAATTAAAAGAGTTTGGTTATACAATTTGTTTCATTTCGCTTAGGTAGGTTTCGTTTCGTTTCGGTGGGTTTCGTTTCCTTTCGACATATTTCGTTTCGTTTCGGTGGATTTCGTTTCGTTTCGGTATATTTCGTTTCGTTTCGCACTTTACAGGTACCCTGAACTGCTGCGCTTTACGCCAGCATACTTCATGAAGAGTGTTGGTGCTTCATGAAAAGTATGGTGCATGTTTATGCCCTCTGACATGTAAATAAACATCATGATCTGAATTTTTAACATATTATGAACACTCAACTTAATATATTTAGTGGTACCAGACTACTATACATAAATGTAAGCTTAAATATTCTTGTATGTGTTGCTCTATTTCTACTGAATAGAAGTAGAATAGTATTCTTACTAGGCCTACTATATAATTGATACCAATAGAATTCGAATGCTGGACAACTCGCCCCCAAGACAACTCGCCCCCTCTTAGGACAACTCGCCCTCTCTCAGGACAAGTCGCCCCCTTCTCTTGAGACACTCGCCCCCCAGGGTTTGACATTAACTTTTTGGGGCACTAGACCAATCGGGCTACTTAAAATGATTTTTGCTAGACCTGACCTTACATCCACTAGCCCTGACCAACGTTCCAGAATTTTTTTTTATAAAATTCTCCATATCTAAATACATGTACTTAATTTAAATGAAAAACGTTAAGTTTGAACTAAAATGCATTTAATTGTCTCAAAAAAATCTTTAATCTCGTCATTCAATTTGATGCTTTTACTTTCAACCCTATTTTCAGTTTCATTAAATTTTTACCGGCACGGAAATTCTTTAATCCATTTAGAATAAATTGACCTCAATATTTTTTTTTAAATTTCTATTTCATAAGCCCTAGCTGCTTTGTTTCTTCCCAACGTTTTCCTTTTTTTTTCTTTCTTGAGACATCTTTTGCTTTCATTGAGGACGAGATTTCATATTTGATTATATAGACATTCCCGCACATATGTTTAATAAACACTTTCTTATATTCAATTCAAATGAACTGTTTTGGTGTTTTTTTCAATGAAAGTGAATTCAATAATTCTATTTAACCAAAACATAACTTTACACACATTAACAATGTGTAGATGTCGTAGAACATCACTTACGACCGCGACTTATTAGAACTAAAGATAGAGATTATGTCATCATGCGGTTCATTAAATTGCTCGCAAACTCTTTACAGTTATTTTTTTTATGAATAAAATATTTTATGATTTAAAGTAAAGTTTCTTAAATTTGTTCATATTTTTAACACGACCAGTCGGACTAGTAAATAAACATTTTACCCAACCAGACCTATCATTTAGTAGTCTCGGTCGGTCGGGCGTGCCTTAGTGTCAAACCCTGCCCCCAATATTATATATAAATATATTATCACATTTTATTTTTATTTTGTGTGTGTTATTTACACTTTTAACATTTATCAATGATGAAGTATGTAAAACTCTAGTAAACTTGCTAGTTACATCCAGATTAGATTACGGAAATGCATTGCTTTATGGTGTTCATTCTAAACACACCAGCAAACTTCAGAGGGCACAAAACACAGCTGCAAGATTAATAACATGCTCAAAAAAATCCGACCATATTACTCCTGTTCTAATAGATCTTCACTGGTTCCCAGTTGAGTACAGAATTCAATATAAGATACTTCCTTCATACTTTCAAATCTCCCAACAACCTATCTCCAGTTTACATAAAGGATATCCTTACAGTTTACAATCCCACACGATCACTAAGATCCGAATCTCTGCATCTTCTCCAGGTACCTCGGACACGTACGAAAACATATGGGGATCGACGTTTGGACAAAGCTGCATCGAGTCTCTGGAATTCTCTGCCTTTTAAACTCAGACAATGTACTTCATTGTCTAATTTTAAAGTGGACCTCAGAATGCATCTCTTTAAATTAGCTTTTAATTTGTGATTATTTTTATATACTTAGTGCTCTTACATACAGCTCTTACAGTGCTGTTAACAAAAAACAAACACCCCCCCCCCAAAAAAAAACCCCCTGCTGTTTGTTATTATGCCTATGTCCTTGTTATGTATTTAATTATTCTTAAGGGTTGTTTTAAATTGTTTCATATGTTATTATGGTAATCATATCATATCGCTATATATTAATAATAATATTTATGCATTTTAATTCTGACACTATGAATATTTTATTCACATGTATGTGCACATCGATTTTATATTATCTTTTCTTTCACATTTGTAAAGCGCTTTAGAGAAATAATGTTGATAGGGCGCTATATAAATCTTTTAATTACAATTACAATTATAAAGATACGTCTTTTTCTTTCATACTTTAACACGAATGGTAAATTCTAATAGAATTATACATATATTTAATTATTGCATTTCAGAAAGTTATATTTTTCATAAATCAATTGGCAAGGAAAATTATATTTACTGATCTTCAGGTAATTGATTAAATGTCTCTAATACTGAGAAAATTTTGAGGGTGTGGGTGTTTCTTTTATCGATATAGTATACATAAGTGTAAAGGTGAAGCATGAATATTCTGATACATGTAATTATCTTTTAATGCATTTCTCAACTAATACCCGTTGAAAAATAAAATTCCCATTTTAGAAATTTTATAACGGCTTTGCTTTACTGATTCTTTTTACGCAGTGTGATTCTTTTTACGCGGTGATTTCAAAGTGTAAAGAACTCTGATGATGAGTAACTCATAACGTTTGAAGTAAATTTATAACAGCTTGGGGGAAATGAAACAATTAGATTTAACAACAGACGCAGATTATTGATAATTATACTACGTCAGCTGTAGACCAAGCTAATACTCTCCCTATACCAAACGCTAACTTGTTTCCGCTGAAATTATATATTTTACATGTACATAAAAGTGATGATGAATTTACTGAACCCAAACACTGGATTTCCACTAAAATCGTTCGTCTTGCATAAAAAGACATGAAGTTCGGTGTTAATGTGAACACGTCTTATTGTCTGTGATGTATATACTACCTATAAGAAATTCATTAATTTTTGGTAATACACCTCTTGGATTTAGACCAAAAATAATAATTGTAAACATGTATGATATGTAGGAGCGAATTATCTCAAGAGAGGGGGCGAATTGTCCCGAAGAGGGGGCGAGTTGTCTTGAGGGCGGGTTGTCTTAGGGGCGAGTTGTCCCGATGAGGGGGTGAGTTGTCTTGAGGGCGAGTTGTCTTGGGGGCGAGTTGTCCTGATACCTAGAATTCATATACACACTATGGCAAAAATATTACAATGTAGGTTCATTGTTAATATTATTAAAATATCATACATACATGTATATCATACTATTTTACCACTACCCCTACAACAGACATGGGCAATACTCATTATACTGCACAGGTATTTTAATCAATAAATATATATAAATAAATAAAAGGAAAAAACTCTATCTCTATAAATAGATGATAAATACACTATATATCTATCTATATGCATCCCCCCTCCCATTTTTCTATTTGTATCCATTTACAGATTAACAGCTGATTAAAAATTCAGATACCTGTAAATACTGGTAAACAGACAAACAGACAATGGTAATACATGTATATATGCAGCACTGACTGATGTCTATAAACAATGATATCCTCATTTTATACTTACTAATACATAACTTTAAACACAGCACTAAGAAAATAATCTGACCCCTTTTTTTTCTTCTTCAGTCGGTCTACGGCACGAGAAAAATAATCTCCAAGTGCTGACAAATTCAAAAACTTCTGAATTTTTAACAATACTATTTTACATTTGTAAATGGTGCAAAATACAGATAATATTTTGAAACATAGGCTACACAAAATTGATTTACATAACTTCATTTATTTGAGAGTGTGAAATAACAAGAGTGTGAAGATTAAAACACTGTTATGTAATCGTTAGAGATGTCTATGAAACTCACGATAACATGTACCCAGTTCGAATCTCGTAATGGATTTATTATTTTTTTTTCAATTTTATTTTTAGAAATACATATAAATAGTATCTGATTTCTTACAATTGAATAAGTAAAAAAATAAACAAAGATAAAAAATGTCATTTCTGCAACTTTATATGAAATTTACAAAAAGCCCTGGGGATCTTCCCCACTCGATTGAACAGTCTGTACATGTTCTGGTGCCGGTGTTGCGGTGATCGCTGTCGCTAGTGTTCAGGGTCGCTCTAAAAATAGCGGTAGCCCTTGACCGAAACCCCTTTATTTTTTTTAATGTAAGTTACACCGATTTGGCAACACTCTGAGAGAGAGAGAGAGAGAGAGAAATCCGGATCTGCTCTTGCCTTTTCATAAATTCAGTGAACTAGATTGGAGTTTCCATTTACTTAAAAAGTATATCTTCTTAACAGGACAAACACTGATAATTTAACATGAATTTGGTCTGGTATGAAAACACTGGATCTAGCTGCATGCACAAATGGGGATGGGGTTGGAGAGAAGAAAGGGGGGGGGGACTTCATTTTGGGACAAATTACTTTATTTTTCATTCTATTCATATTGATGAGAGACACTTGAACCGCACATACTTTAAATGTCCTTGTCCCATTTGATTTCAACACCCTTTATTTGGAAATATCTTTCAACGCCTATAAATCAACATATTATATAAAGTTGTTTATAGCCATGGCGTAAAGTCAACCATCAGATAAATTAACCCAAAATCTTTGCAACTGGTCGATGTTGGAACAAAATGAAATCTAAACAATTTCTTAAAATAAGGTAAACAATATTTTCCCCAAGAACTTGTTTAACCGCGCTTGACCACACCTTCCTTATTAAGGGGAAAGAGGCTGGAGCTATCCACCGGTTACCAGTTAATAATATCCAAAAATAGTGGTAATAAAGACCCAATTTTTTGGAGCTATGTACTTGTTTAATTTTCTTTGATATTGTCGCTTTGAAACGGGGTTTATATCTTTGAAAATATTGAAAATATTTTGCCAAGCTAAGATAGAATATTCTAAAGAGGAAATTCCAGTTGTTCGTCAGTTTGTTATATATCAATGTTATACATTAAGATACGCATGCATATTCATCAAAGAATGACAAATATACTGTGTATAATAATTCAATTCTCATTTAATATTTAGAGAATTGTTGCTTTTAACGATGTTCATATGTCTAAAAAAAAAACGTGTACACCGATATTGTATTGAAGAGGAAATTCTAACTATTCCTTGATTCTGTATTTGTAAAACATTTTGTCAAATCAATGATAAACCAAAATACTGAAGATAATCATGATGATATAAAACAAACACAAAAACATACAGAAAATGAAAACCATTGAACTATTTAAGCTTACACGCATCTAATTGTATCTTAGTCGTGTCAAAGGTCAACTTACTTTTTCTCACCATTACTGCAGAATAACGATACATCACATACCCCAATGTATTCAAACTAAACGGACGGGAACAAAAATATCAATTTTAAATCATTAATTGACTACTTATATTCAATTAAATAAACAAAAACACTTACATTTGCATTGTCATCCACTCGACCTCGTTTCCTTAGGAAGTTGAATTTGCGCATGCGCGAGAATGTGGCAAGGATGCAAAGTGTGTAAGCACCCCATTATGGCTCGGTGTTGTGTGTAACAAAAGTCGTGTGTAACCCGGAAACTCACACTATACAAAATTTTGTATTTTCTGGGTAAAACACGATGAAAAATTCCGATTTCAAGGGGTCTCCAAACCTACGACACACTTTTGTGTCGTAGGTTCTGAAAATGTCGTAGGTTGCTCGTGTGTAACCTTATACGTGTCGTAAGTGTCGGCATAGTGCGCGAACACACACACACACACACACACACACAGAGAGAGAGATTGGAGGAATATAGGTACCTAAACAAAAATTGAATCCTTTCAAGAACATAAAAGAAATTCATACATTTTTTGGTCTAGAATTTTTAAAACTCCCCTGACTACTGCTTATTACATCTAATGCTATTGTTTACTGGATAGATATTCTATAGAATTTGAGGACAATAAAACATCTTTTCATAAAATTCTAAAATCAGTCTCTGTAACTCTGTTGTTGTAAATCCCTAATGCACGTGATTCAGGCACCAGTAATCTATCAAATGTACGGGTTGTCAATGTTTGATTGCGTTGGTTGTTTTAAAGTAACCGCTTTTTGAGAAATGTCGCGTTTGAACTCAACTGGAAGCAGGTGTGTCACAATTTGCAGTTGCAAGAGATTTCATTGTTGCACAAAACACCATATCTCGCCTTTGGAGCAGATATCAACAAAATGGTTCCACAAAGCAGACCTGTATACCACACGTGACGTCAGCGACACAGAATTTGCCATCTTCGTCAACAATTAACAATATCGTCATCTACAACAATCGATATGTCATTCTTTGGATTCACAGAATGTTAGCAATTACTTTTTGGAATAGTATGTTTTTGAAAACTGGTAAGCACGAGAATGCTTACTACATCAATGTGACATCAGAATAGAAAGCTTACAATGATTCTTTTAAAATCACTTCATGTGCTCCGATTGCTGATCAATCGGAATTATAGAAATGTAAACAAGAAAATTTAAAACAAGCTCATAACACATGAATTAACGGAGAAAAAAGTTGTTAATCAATTGTCAAACCTGAGTAACTTTGTGACCTGAATTCAGACCAAATGTGATACTAACCAAATTGTAAAGTCTATATTGATCCATCCAGCAGGCAACTGAAATCTCAACCGGTTTTGTGTAATTCGGTCTCAAACAATTTGTTCTCTTCTTTTAGAAACTATATCAATAATATAAAAGCATAAATGCCTGTGGTGTAGGTTGACGATGTCAAGTTGGATTTAAACTACCTCTACCCTTGGTTTAGAATTTACGGTAAGTCTGAGCCGTACTCGCCTATTAAGTCTTTCCCTTGTGCAACAAGTGACCTCGAATCAATAATCCGAGCTTTAAATCCAAGATGAGCAACCGGTCATTAGTCACTTACAATAAATAAACTTTCATATGAGGAAGGGCATCAAAATTTGTGAAACAAATACAAAAGGTATATCGAATCAGTATTTGAAAGAAAGTTAATATTGTTGATTAATAAAACGTCATCGATGTCTTTAAATGTCGAGTTGAGGGCCACAGCAAGGTAATTTTTCCTGCTTCTTCTTCTTCTTGTCGTTCGCCTCTACACTTAGATTTTTTTCTGCTCATGTAAAAACTTTTTTAAAAACGGGTCAGTTAATAAAAGGAGCATAATTTGTGCCCATGAGAATTCCAACACCTTTGGAAGACCTGATCACCAAAGAATAGGTTGATATTCTCCATAGGGAACTCCACCTGGTCATCTAAATGGCTATTCAAATTCAACCCTTCCAAAACTAAAGCATTATTTTTCACACTAAGACCGAACTGTAATCTCCCCAAACTTCAATTTCAAAATTGTGTTCATTACAATACGTGGAAAAACTAGAAAAAGTTCAACTGTACACAGCAAGAATAACTATAGGTTTACCTATAATTTCATCACGTGATTCACTATATTTAGAAACAGGTTGGGAGACACTTTTAGAGAGACGAAGAATTGCAAAATTAAGTACGATGTTTAAGTCCATCACAATTTAGTTTCAGATTATCTTAAAAATACATTCCCTCCAACTAGGAATACTGAATCAAATTATAATACACGCAGTGGAGAAGATACTCTTCCTAAATATAGACTTGAGCTATTAAGGAAATCCTTTGTCTCCGACACAATTAAGCAATGGAATAATTTAATTAAATATCTCAATCAGAAACTATGCATCTTTTAGTAACTTTAAAAACAGTATTAAAAATATCCCTATAAATCTTATTTTTGTTATGGAAATAGAAAACTTAACATCATTCACACCAAACTCAGACATAACTGCATTTTGAATTATGATGTGTTTAGAAAAAATATTATTGAAAGTCCCAATTGTTCCTTTGATTTACCTGAGGACTCGTATAATTTTTTCTATGTATGTAACAGATATAATAACGCCAGAAGTTAATCATTAAGAAGTCTTTTACATTTTACTCAATTATCTAAATTGTCACTTATTTCTATGGGGAGACGAAGCTCAACATATTTTTTCCTCTGTTGAAAAATTCATCTGAGATTCTGGAAGATTAACTGTTACTACTACCTAACACCACGCTTTATTCAAATAATTAACCTTTTTAAAATACATTCATTTAATTTAAGGATGTACGGGACTGACGATTTTGAAATTACCGCGCAACTCCGAATGACGTAAATAAATCCTATGTCGTTCGCATCTCCAATTTGATTCTGAGTGTATGTTAGATAATATCTACAATGCAATTAATTCTATAGATATATTTTACATAAACTATGACAAAAATATTATTATATTCGAAATAAAAACAAATCGCGTAAATTTTACGACTTTAATTACTTTTCGGCAATGTAAACATAGTGAGACTTTTGAAACATTGAAATGCGGGGGAAACGCGGATTTCAGTCAGCTAAAGCGATCCAGCGTTACATCAAGGTTTTTTGACCCACAGAAGACGATGGAAAGCTGCCTCACCAAGACACCAGACGCTGGATCATCTATATTTGCAATCGCAGACGCAAGACATGTGTTCAGGTTTGTCAATCACTGTTAACAGGTTAATAAATTAATGCCGAGTACGCACGTACGTCAAATAAGAAGAAAACAAAATTGTTCAAGTGCAAATCTTCCCAAAAATTCCATGAAAATCGATGCTTGAAAACAATATTGAAATAGGGTATGAATTCACCGGCGCTTATTAAATTGTCAATGTCAGCTGATTGTTCATAGACTTTGAAGATCTAGATCAACCTAAATTATTTAGCCAAACATACAAAGTGTATGATACAAGCATCTGCATCTGAGTATGAATATGTTAAAGTATTTGTCAAGTTTTAATATACATCTCTATAAATTTAAATATCTGTTGGAGGAGGGGTCATATAAAGCTAGGATATATACACAATAGATCAGTGGTGAATCTTTGGTTTTACATAAATTGATGAGTAAGATTTTTTTTTCCTTTAATAGTTGATGTTTGCAGTACAGAAAACAGAGACAGGACACTATAAAAATCTACCACCACATACAAATTATACAAACCCAGTGACATGCTTTGATTTATTTTCACTTTGTGCAAAATATACAGCATAATGCCATAAATGGGTCAACTTTTATTTATTTTACTATATAATTGATTTTGAAATCATTTTCATCCACTTATTAAGGTTCAATTCATAGTAACCTTTACACCATTAACAGCACAAATATCTCCAGTATCTTGTTTCAGTGTCTTATTTCCCCCCCCCCCCCCCCCCCCCCCCCCCCCCCCCCCCCCGGAACATTGCAGCCATACACATATTATATGATTGTGTTCCACTCTTACAAAGGAATATAAGGAAATGGAATGATAAATTTCATTAATCATGCATGTTTTCTGCATCTAATGTTGCTAAAAGTTTTTGAAATCATGAATAAAATTTATGTGCAGATCAAATGTTTTTTGATAAATGTTTTAGATTTCATAAAAATGAGTTTAGAATTATGATTTAAACAAAGGTTATTTTTCATTGAGTTATAGGCCTAGCGTAAGATGTGAAAGTTGACTCATTCATGACAGTATGCTGCAATTCTATGCCAGCATGAATGTGTTGAACAACAAAAAGAATATGAATTGTTTACTCAGCTTCCTTAGGCCCCAATATTAACACTTCATGTAAATAGCCGAGGTTCATTGATGTATCAGTATTGTTTTTCAGTTCAGTAATTCAAATACCCCCCCCCCCCCCGAGTAACAAAAAAAGTAATTTTATTACAAAGGAATAGTAATACACTAATTGATAGCTGACTACAATAAAATTGTAAGGTAACCATGGCCTTTTTCGATCATGCAGGAAGATGGATGCTAGGTATTTTCTGCCAATTAAGTTTAAATTCAGCCCAACAATTTCAACACTATGACACTACTATTATACATGTACAACACTAAATATTTTTTTTAACAAGACGCTTCATTAAAGAAATTTATTTAACATTATTAGTTTTCTATTCACCTAATGTATTATCTAGTTTCTTCGGGCCAAAGTGTCCACTATTAAATGTCAGCTAGACCATGTAGACAGATTCAATGATGAAATCTAGTTGTATTCACCTTTTTTGTGTTACACATACCATGTGAGAGTAAAATATAATTGTTCTATATCTATTTCATGTAAACAATATTTGGGAATTGTCAAGCTAGCTGGATAATTTTGCTGCAAGGCATTTGATATCATGATATCATATTGTGCTTGTTTTTAAAATATATATGCAAATTAAAGATTGCCCAAGTCCTATACTGAAAAAATGACAAGCATGGTGTTATGATAAATATGTACATTTTTGTTATATATGCATAATTTTGCAAGGAACTCTAGTTTTTTTTAAATGCATACATACCTACATGTATATACTGCCCACCATGAATAAGTATACACTCACCAAAATAAGTTACTTGTGCATAAAAAAGAAACATGGGTTACATCATAGATACAGATATTTTGATGCAAATACATAACTCTTGCAAATAAATATATAATGGTAGGCTTTTAACTTTTCATATCCTTCTGGTCTTTTTATTAAAATACTTGATTTTCTGAATTCTCTAAATAAGAGATATTATGTAAAATTTAAATTGAAACTATTTCGAACTATTTACTAATACATATTATTTTGTATTTGATGTGAATATAGTAACTTTTATAAGACCCTTTGATTTTTCAACTGTAATAAATCAATATCACAATTTAACAGACTATATCAAAATATTGAAAGTCCATTATTGTTTCACATATATTGAATTTGTACCCTTAACTAATTATTTTATTGAGCTTAATTGAAAGTTAGATTCAGTGAATTAATTTGGCTCTTTTTCATTATATCATATGCTATTGGCTATCATTAAGGTACAATGTATCTAGGTTTATATAATTGCACCTGTCAATAAGTTAGTCCTAATACTAAATGCAGTTTGGGCAAGACACACATCAAATATTTGATGCAAGTGTACCTCTAAGTTTTGAGAGGAATTCTTAAATCATTTAACACGTTAAGGGGCGATGGCGAAATCAAAAGTTCAATGTCTGACAAAAAACTAAATTCACATCAAAATTGGTACCGTATACGTGTTACAAAACATGCGAGTATAAATAATACTGTTATACTTTTACTTCTGTTTATTCACAAATTAAAGTGTACATTTAAAATATTTAATGTTCATTACCGGTAAAATGTAATATATTATTATGTGGTTTTTAACAGCCACTTGTCTTTTTTCCACTAAAGTGAAATCGATGTTGGATGACAAAAACTTATTTGAGTTTTTACTCCCCCTGAGGCCCCCTAACTATTTGAATTTAAATTTTTTTCCTGACATTGGTCTTTTGATTTCGCCCCTAAACATGATGGACACTCAACAACCATGGATCAAATTCTCTATGTTGACTCTGCCATTGACCCAATAACCAGAAAACTTACTACAAAATTTATACTTAGTAATAAGTTTTTATACAGGACCCTGCATACAAAATAACCTCTAAAGTAATAATCTTGAATACTTATGATATTCATTGTAAAATTTAATATTGTTTATTTATTCTATTAATATATATCATAGGGGCACATACTTCATTACGATTTTATGTCTTATTTTAAGTTATACATACACAACTACATGTATATAATTTATTGATTCTTTTAATAGATACCTAAAATTGTTCAAATACATGTTGTCAATATTTGAACAATGCACCCACAGGAAAGAAACATGGAAGAGTGTGGGATGCAAACACAAAACTAAACAATAGTAATTTGTCTGCATGCGCATGTACGCGCACGTACGTGCATTGCAATTTTGGTACAAAAAAATTGAAAATCAGAATTCACAAGGAATCAACATGAAACCTTGTTAGGATGATAGTATATCATTTGTATATACGCAAAATGATAGTTGTGTTGTCTGCACGCGTGTGCATGCACATGCATCACATTTTTCGTACACGAATTTTGTAATCAGTGTAACTTTTTTGTTGCTCATTCAAATGGTTTGATATTCATATTATAGGTAGATATTGAGATCCTTAACTGATCTGCATTGTCAAAATTACCAATCTGCACGCGCATGCACGTGCGCTTCTTTTTGATTGGATAATACATGTACTAAAACATCTGTAACTCTCTTATTAATGAAGCGAATGAGTTGATATTCACTTCATAAGTAGATGATATGTGTATCTATATATTGGTGTAACAAAAAATGCCAACGCAAACGTGCATGCACATGCATCATATTTCAAAAGTTAATTTTTTGAAGGACGATAATGTTTTGGTTTTTCATCAAATTCTTTTGATTTTGAGGTTTTAGGTGTGTCTTGGTACTCCTTACAAATTGGTGTGGTTAAAATTACTGGTCAGCACGTGCACGCACGTGTGCTGATTTCTGATTGGATGATTTTAAAATCACTATAACTTTCTTGTACTTGATGCAAACATTAAGAAATTCTTTCTGTGGGTATATGATAGAAAGGCCTGTACTAGAATGACATCAACAAAAGTACGGAATCATACTCGTGTGTGCATGTATGCAAGTGCATTGCTTTCTTTTATTTCTTTGCACTGAAATGACCATAGTAAATCATAGTAAACGTACTACATGTAATTAAAGGCTAAAATAAAATGATTTTTGCTATAGGTTTACAATGACTTTACTTTTTAACTGGTTTGGGGAACATATGTAATGGTCCCAGTTACAATTAGAACTAGTTACAAATGGAATTTTGATTTTACTTTAGATTGCAGAATTTTTATCTTTGATATGATTTTATAAAGAAATGCAGCTCATTTTTAGCTCAAGTGAGCATTTCTGATCACCCATTGTCTATCGTCTGACTGTCTGTAAACTTCTCACATTTTCGACTTCTTCTCCAGAACCACTTGGCCAATTTCAAACAAACTTGTCAAAAAGCATCCTTGGGTTAAGGCAAGTTAAGTCTGATGAAATGAAGGGTAACACCCTGCTCCAAGGGGAGATAATAGCGAAATAGTAGATATATATTGACAAATTTATAAAAAATTCTCCACAAAAATCCTGTGGGGATCTGTGTTGGAATAGATCCTCAGTACCCTCTTGCTTGTCGCAAGAGGCGACTAAATGGGGCAGTCCTTCGGATGAGACTGCAAAAACCGAGGTCCCGTGTCACAGCAGATGTGGCACGAGATAGATCCCTCCCTGCTCAATGGCCCTAAGCACCGAGCATAGGCCTAAATTTTGCAGCCCTTCACCGGCATGGGTGACATCTCCATATGAGTGAAATATTCTCGAGAGGGACGTAAAACAATATTCAATCAATCAATCTCCAGTACAATACTTCCAGAACAAGCAGGCCAATTTCATGCAATGAAGGGCCATGCTACCTTTAAAGGTATAAAAGAGATAATTACAAAAATAGGGAGAGGTCAATTAAAAATCTTCTCAAGAACTGCTGGGCAAGGAAAGTTCAAATGTTCATGGCAGCTTCCTGACATAGTGTAGATTAAAGTTTGTTGAAACCATGGCTCCTGGGGGGTAGGATGCCCGGGGCTACAATAGGGGATCAAAGTTTTATATCTGAATATATAGGGAACAAATCTTTAAAAAGCTCCTTCATAAAGCAATAATTATATATAAATATTTATTATATTTGATATATATATTTATTTGATAGTAAATATATATAATGCTATCCATTTCACGTAATTTTTGGAATTTTTTAATTATTCTGATGTCAACCTTACACGTATATTTTTCACAGGTTTTGAATATAATGTCTCTAGTATGGATATGTTTGACGATTGTTACCATGGAAACGAACTCACAGACCAACATGTATGTCAAAACAGGTGGTTTTTTTTGGTAAATTAAATATAGTGGTACCCATTTCAATCAATTTTAGAATTTTTAAATTAGTCATACCCTTCCGTTTTTTGGTGGGTTTTTTTTTTTACAGGTTTTGAACATGATGTCTCCAGCAAGGATATGTTTGATGATGGTTACCATGGTAACGAACTCACAGACCTATGTCAAAAATGTCATTTTCTGATAGAATAGACATGCTATCCATTTCACTTAATTTTAGAATTTTTTAATTATTCTGATGTCAGCCATACACTTCCGGGTTCTCTACAGGTTTTAAATATGATGTCTCCAGCAAGGATATGTTTGATGATGGTTACCATGGGAACCATCTCACAGACCTATGTCAAAAATGTCTTTTTCTGATAGAATAGACATAATGCTATCCATTTCACTTAATTTTAGAATTTTTTAATTATTCTCATGTCAGCCATACACTTCCGGGTTCTCTACAGGTTTTAAATATGATGTCTCCAGCAAGGATATGTTTGATGATGGTTACCATGGGAACGATCTCACAGACCTATGTCAAAAATGTCATTTTCTGATAGAATAGACATAATGCTATCCATTTCACTTAATTTTAGAATTTTTTAATTATGCTCATGTCAGTCATACCTTTCCATTTTTTGTTTACAGGTTTTGAACATGATGTCTCCAGCAAGGATATGTTTGATGACGGTTACCATGGAAACGAACTCACGGACCTATGTCAAAAATGTCTTTTTCTGATAAAATAAATATAATGCTATCCATTTCATTCAATTTTAGAATTTTTTAATTATTCTGATGTCAGCCATACACTTCCGGGTTCTCTACAGGTTCTAGATATGATGTCTCCAGCAAGGATATGTTTGATGATGGTTACCATGGTAACAAACTCAAAGACCTATTTAGAAATGAATTTTTCTGTTAAATTAAAACTAATGCTAATTACTTTAATCACTTTAGGAATTTTTTCACTGCTCTGATGTCAGTTCCATACCCCCTTTTAGACAAATAGTAAATTTCAGTCAATTATAATGTCTCCAGCAAGGGTATCTTTGATGTTCGTTACCATGGAAACGAACTCACGAACCTATCTAAAAAATGTCTTTTTTCGATAAAATGAGTACAATACTATCTATTTCACTCATTTTTAGGATTTTTTAATTACTCTGATGTCAGTCCCATACATCCTTAACTAAGAAATGATTATGTCTATTTATAACATTAATTAGTATATCAACAGTTGTGAAACCCTGTTAGTTGAAAAAAAACTTGTGTTCAAATCGTTTGTATAATATGCACTTATACAATAAAATATGTTCAAATCGAACTCCAGCTTCTGTTTGATATCAACCATTGTGGTGTCATGTGTTTGATATCAACCATTGTGGTGTCATGTGTTTGATATCAACCATTGTGGTGTCATGTGTTTGATATCAACCATTGTGGTGTCATGTGTTTGATATCAACTATTGTGGTGTCATGTGTTGAAAAGTCATACGTTTTGATGTTGTTGACTTTGGAAAAGTTTCGTCATTTTGAATTTATTAAAAGTAAATTTTTGAGAATCCACATTTGATTTACACCACTTCTCGCAAATGTTCTGGCACAATACAACAGACGTTTCTCCTTCACAAAAGTTAATAATTACGCGAGGAGTAGAGATAGGGGCATAGTATTTTTTATGTAAGTAAATATATTTACAAGTTTTAAAAGTCAACTGGACACTCATCACTTCAACTAAATCTCAGTCAACTTAAGTTTGAATATTCACCAATTAAGAATGTACCCTACATCGTCATAATGGCTGACTTCCTTTTAAAACATGGATAAAAATATAAATATCAGCAATATTTGTCTATTCATTTAAAACATTCCCGCATAGACGAGTAGCTCAGTAGGTTAGCACGTCGACTGCAGAGAGAGAGAGAGAGAGAGAGAGAGAGAGAAGCACGTCGACTGCAGAACTGTAGATCGCGTGTTCGAGTCCAGCAGGGGTTTTAAATTTTTCTCAGATTGATTTCAACTAAACCTGCATTTTTTGACTAAATAAAGTAAATTTGAAAGTTTTCAATTTCAAAATATTGTTGTACATATCCTCCACTTTTCATCCATATCAAATGTCTCAGGTGTATCATACATCCTTAAGGAATTCAGTGGAAAGACCCACTTTTTATGGAACAATATTGGATACGATATTGTGATTAAGGAATACTGCTGAGAAAATAGCCACAATTTCAAGTTCATTTGTTAATGAAAAACAAGCCTTAAATAAGGTTTTTGTTAAAATTTATACAAGTTCATCGTACTAGACGAGTTTTATATAAGGAATTCATTGCAGCTAATAATTTTTTCTCGGTTAGGTGAAGTTCACGGTCATTTTGAAAAGTGGTTTGATTTACATGTATCAAAGCCATCAATTCATAATAGAACAATGAAATACTTAAATATTTTTTAATTTGTATTTTTTGAAATGTTAAAATATCAATAATTTTATACATGCAACAAATTCCTCAAAAAAGCTTGATATGGATAAAATCATGATCCGTTCCAAGCAGTTGAACATAACTGTAAATAATAAATAATAGCATGGAAAAATCTGCAAGTAACACTTATGAAAAGAGAAAATGCTGAACAACACAAATAAAAGATCAGTAATATGAATTTGGAAACTAAAAATACCTTTAAAATATCATTTCACTCGCGTATATTGTCCTTCAATACTTCACAATCTAAACATGCTCTGTATAACAAATAATTTTCAAACAGTACCGATACATCATATCTGTCATTGAGTGTTCCAGAAGATCACGAGTTGAAATATTTGGCAGTAACAACAGCATTATCTCCCCGTATGAAAGTTTCATGGTTGCCTGGTACAATTTCAACCTTCAATTCTCCAGAACACACCTAAAGAGAAGGAATATCAACATTTGTCATGAAAAGACACAAACATATACTACAACAGGTTGTTAATACTAACATTTGTTTTTGATAAAATGTCAAAGAATCATCTTGACTGTTTTATTTTCGGGCTCCTGCTGCTGGCATCCATTGTTGGACAATTCCTGCAACTTCTTGATGGTGAGTTGCCTGATTTCTGTTGTGGACAAAACTGAGTCATAGTCTCTCTCTAGTAACTGTTTGATTTCTACACCCATCAAAGAGTCCAAACCAAGGTCACCTAGACTGACATCCATGCTGATAGTGCTCACATCTTTCACCCCTTCAAAGTTGATTTAACAATAAATGACACTTTACATTCCATTTGAAGCTAAATTCAGTGTGTTAAGCAAAAGAAAGAAATCCATAGATATTCAGACAATGTTAGTATATCTTTTAGAGATGGTTAACTTCAATATCAGAGATAGATTATAAGTCTTTATTCAAGATATTTGGATGTACAACTGTTTCTTTGCTGTTCTGTTTGAGAAATTTTTACTCAAATTGAGAAGTCACCAGTTGTAGGTGAAGTACCACAAATTTAGACCTATGTTTACCGCTAAGGACTGTAGCAGTGAGGGTTCTTTAACGTGCCAACGCTTGCTGCATCACAGTACCTCCCCTTTAAAGCTCATAATTCTCACTTCTAAATGACAAGCGTGGGAGAAGGATCATTCACAGCCTATATTTACGTTTTATATTTGACGCGGTTGTGGCATGAGTAGGGCTTGAACTCACGACCTCCCGGTCAGAAAGTGAATGTTCTACTGTAGAAATGCAAAGGCTACAGTCATACATACCAAGAATGTTGCAAACAGCTTGGACAAGATCATGTCCACTTCCACTGCTTTTAGTCTCAGTTTTGGACTCGGCCTGAACAAAGCTAGACAAAACTGGTTCTGATCTATTTAAGAACTGGTCTAGAGTGGATAAGCATGACATCATTCTCTGAGGAAGTGTTCCACCAATCACTAAATTATTATTGCCCATGGTTTCCAAAACAACTCCAACATCCCCAATTGCACCCCATTGGATTGCAAGTCCTGCAAATTAAAAAGCTTCTTTCATTTCCATTTATCAAAGATGTTGTTTTACAGAAAATTGTATATTTTCTTTTAACCAAACTGGAACTTTACCTATCATTTAATTTACCTGGAAATCCCTCCATCTTTCTATGTTCACAAATTCTTTCCATAAATGAGTTGGCCAAGCCATAATTGGATTGCCCTGAATTTCCCCTTCCACAACTGACTGAAGAGAAAACAACAAACCAATCCAAACTCTCCCTGCATACATTCCTGGTAATTCTGTCAAGGTACATAGTTCCAAACACTTTTGGTTGGCACACACTCTGGAACTGATCAACTGTCTGATTCTCTATCAGTCCATCTTTCAAGACCTAAACATAAGACTTGTTTCCAATTATCGAATTAAGTGATCTTTACCCACTGCAGATCCTAATACATCAATATTTGAAGGAAAGAACTCTGATACAGAAAGAAACTAACCATAGCTAGATGGAATATTCCTCCAACAGGTTTCACTTGACTGGTCTCCTCCACCAGTAGTTTTGTGTCCTTTTCACTCTGAAGATCCCGTCTAGACACAATGACTTGAACTCCTTTCTTGTGCCACTTTTGAAGTTTCCTTTTCTGGTATCCTGATTTGATCCCTGACCTGGATGTAAGAACTAGACATTGAGCACCTCTCTCAATCAGCCATTCAGAGAGCTCCAGACCAAATCCTCCAAGTCCTCCAGTGATTATGTAGGCTTTGCCTGGATGACAAGAGGTTCTTGGGACAATTGATAAGTTGTGAGATGCAGTGTTAGCACCATTCTCTGAAACCTACAGAAAATGAATTTCAGTTGGTAAAGTCATGCCTTCTCTAAAGAAAATCAATAATAAAACACATTTTTCAAAATGTATTCTTAATCTGCCATATTTAATCCCACCTTGATGAGAACTTTTCCAATATGTTTTCCTTGTGCCATGAATCTGAAAGCTTCCTCTAGTTGATCATTTCCAAATACAGAGCTATTTAAAGGCTGCACAGCACCGGATTGTATTCCTTCATCTACCAGTCGAGACACTTTCTGCCTGTCAGTGTTGTTCTCATCGAACAAGGCATCCAACAGAATACCATGAAAACTTATGTTTTTCAGAAAGATTGACATGCCTGGGCAAAATCAAATCAGTCATTAATCAATGTAGTATGCTGTGTAAAACAGTATATATGTATATCATTTTATTTTCATGAGGAGTTTACATGTTGCATACCTAAAGCAGTATTATTCGAGAGGTCGTATTTTCCTATTTCCAGAAATCTTCCATGTTGGGCTACAACTTGTAAGCTGGCTTGTAATTTTTCTTCAGAGAGGGAATTCAAAACAACATCAACTCCTGCAACCCATGATAGAAAGATAATCAATTACAACAGTAGTTATTTTGTTTTAGTTCAGTTGAGCTATAAGCTCAAGTAAGTTTTTCTTATCACTTCTTGTCCAGCAGTTTTTGGTCCTACCATAAGCTTTACACATTTTTGACTTTTCCAGAACCACAGGGCCAATTTCAACCAAACTTGCCATGGGTATCATTAGGTAATTCAAAATTGTTTGAATAAATAGTCATACTCTTTTCAAAGGGGAGATAATTAAGAAAAAGTAGAGATATGTTGGCATCTTTTAAAAGTCTTGAATCAATGGACCAGAAAGACAAAACATTTTTAATGGATGGAGATTCAAACTAGTTCAAATCATGGCCCTGGGGGTAAGATTGGGCCACAATATAGGAGATCAAAGTTTTACAAAGGGATATCTAGTAAAAATCTTCTAACAGGGCCATGATTCATCATAATTATATGCAAACATCCTCAGTTAGTGAACATTCAATTTGTTTTTAATCATGAAAATTCGGGAGGTAAGGTTGGGCCACAATATGGGAACCAAATTTTTAAATGGAATATACAGGGAAAACCCCTTTGCTCACAAGGAACAATGTTATGTTATGGTTAGTCATATTAATATTCTCAGTTAATGCAGATTCAATTTTCTTCAAATCACAGCCTGTGGATTACGGGTAGGGAAGATCTAATCTCGGCTGAGATTTGTCTGGGCTGAATAGTTGGACTGAAGACGTCAGTCCAAATATTCAGCCGATCTGAATCTCATCCGACATTAGGGAAGATTAGGCCTCAATAGGGGATGAAGTTTTAGATGAGAATAAGTATAATCTTTGATTCAAGTTCAGTTAGGTAAGAATCCCATGGTGCAAAGTTGGGGGTGGTAATATAGGGTCAAAATTTGTCATGGGATTAGGGTGGTTGGTTGGTTGGTTGAATATTGCTCGGGAAATGTTTCACTCATATGGAGATGTCACCATTGCTATGACACGGGGCCTTGGTTTTTGCGGACTCATCCAAAGAATCACCCTATTTAGTCACCTCTCATAACAAGTAAGGGATACTGACGACCTGGATACCCACGGAACTAAAATCTTAAAGAGAAGAGCCAAGGAGACGCAGTTTAGTCTTGTGGCCCATGTGCCTCTTTCATGCAGGTGCACTCTACATCAAAATTTACTAAAAGTATTCTCTTTTTAGTATGTTATCAAACAAAATTTAAGTGCAGTTTATTGTGGGTCATGGCCTATTTGTCCTAGTAAAAAATTAACACCATCAGCATTGTGCTATATGAGTGCACTAAGCACTGTGTAAAATATGCTAAAATATAATAATATAAATGCCATAAATGTAAGTACAACTACGGTAAGCAAACTTACAGCAAGTACACCTACATTTCGCATAGTAAATATACAATTGCAATTTAACATTTTTAAAGACCCTTTTAACACACATTTGAATACCTTTTCCCTTGGTTACAGTTAGAATATTTTTTTCAAATGAAACATCTCTTGAATTGCAGAAGTGGTCATCCTGAAGTTGAGGAAATCTTGACTTCAAAAACTTTCTTTTTTCTTCAGACCCCACTGTAGTGAAGACCTCGCATCCATGATGTAGGGCTACAGAAATGGCTGCCTGTCCTACTCCACCACTACCAGAATGAATCAGGACTTTGTCTCCTGGATTTATCCTCCCTCTAATGACCAAGGCATAGTACACAGTAGAGTAAACAACAGGAACAGTAGCTGCCTGTTCTAAAGTCCAGTTCTCAGGAACTGACCACAGGAATTCTGGAGTTACATCAACATGTGTTGCAAGCCCCTGAAATGCAAATCTTTATATTTACATTGTATATGGATAGTTAGAACTATAGTTGATTCATCTTATTCAGAGATAAATGTTTCAAAATTACTGTTTAAAACTTTAGCTTTACAGACTTTATCAGCAGATACCTTCGCTGGAACTAAGCCCGCGACTTTTTTTCCTTCTGTGTTATATCCTGAAAATTCCGTTCCCAAAATGCAATCTTGCTGAGCTAAATCTCCTGGAATGGCATCAGGTGGCAGTCTTCCAGTTGCCAACATTACATCTCGAAAGTTAAGAGCAGCATAACTGACAGAACACAGGGACTTTGAACGAGAGAATTTAAGAGGAGACTCCACCCAGTGCAGACTTGACAAATCCCCTCTTGTCAAAATATTAACATAGGCATGGGTACCAGACTTCTTTTCTGTGAATATAATGAAAGGACTTTAATCCTTTCTTTTTATCATTATCAATAAGATATGTTCCAAATATCTGTGAATATAAATGTGTTTAATGATGAATCCTTGTCATAATATTAGCATCACCGTTAGTGTAGAAATGAAAGTAAAAGTGAGCAAGCTCACATACACCACAACGACTGACAATGCTACACATAATGAATGACAATGATTGCAATGCATAAATTACAACAAATTATTATGTCTCTGTGTTATACTGCACTATTGTCATGCATGTAAGTAGATTGCACTACTCAAGTTAGAAATGCAAGTTTTGTAAAATATTAAAACAGAAATATTTTGACATTTCAAAATATTTTGATATAGTTTGAAAACTGGTGTCACGCGAGTTGCATCAAATAGTAGATTCTGGACAAACGTCTTTGTTCAAAAGGGGCTTAACTTCCAGAAAAAATCAAATAAGAATTTTTTGCAAATATGCACATCTGCATAGTATGTGCGTATCAAATATAAAGTTATATGAAATTCTGTTCTGCAGTTTCAGAGGAGTTGTGCTGACAAGAATAGGATTGACGGACTGACTGACGACCGTATGGTTAAAAACGTTCTACCCTTCGCAGTTCCTTGCACTGGATATAAAATACACTAATTTTGTGAAAAGAAATGTTTGTAAAACATATATAACTCTTTATCTTCCATACTGAAATTTGTAAAAAGTGTAGCTTTTGTTATGAAAATTTAGTCCTTTGACCCAAAAATTACTAAGGGTAATAGGAAGTTTATTGATGATTAGGGAAAGGGTCCATCATTATCAGTTGAACAATATACAATGTATTCATAGCAGAAATTCAAGATCGTTTGACTTGAAAATTAAAAGGGTCATCAAGATGTTATAGACAATATATCTATCAGATTGTATCAGTTGGGCTTTGTATTATCTACCAACAGAGAGGTGGACAGCAATATGCCCCTCTTTTCTGAAGGAAGCGTTTGAACTTAAAAGATTTTTATTTACCTTCTTCAATAGGGAGATGCCTATATGATCCCCAAATTCCATCTCTGAAAATGTTCATGACTAGATTTTTCTCTTGAAGATTTGTGAAAACTTCCTCTGTAAGAGTTAAGCTGTCTTTACCCCCATTTAGGATGCATCTGTAAAAGAAATGAAGAAGATTAATCAAACATTTCCATTACACAATCCGTCATAGAAATGTAATCCAATTCATATCTATATCAGATACCTAATGTTAGCACCTCCTCCTTCTCTCCTCAAGCAGTTCACCATACCAACTACTCCATTTGGAACACCAGAGTTAGCCAACAACCATAACAATTTCTTAGATTTTCCATTTCCCGATTCCAATATCTTTGACTTCATATCCTCAAACCATGTACAACTATAACAGCTTACATCCATTACTGATACAGGGACTTTGGGCTCCGTTTTGCGTAGTAAAAACAGGGATGACATGATACCATCGGATCTTTTGTATAGGAGAGTCAAACCAATTTCCTGGAATATTTGGATCCAACGGTCTTCATTGCAGAAACAGTAAAGAGATCTTATGTCAAGATCCTCAATACTGGGTAGCTTTTCTTGCAAATAGAGCACTGCAAGCATGATTGGGAAGTTATCAGTCACTTCTTGTATCAAGAGAAATCCATGCTGATCAAGAGCTTGGGTAACATTTTGGAGAGTTTGTTTGAGATTTGCGTGTTTGTGAAGCACATTTTGTAGGATTATCAGATTGGATGATTTTATGTTAGGTGGTGCATTTGAGATGCTCCATTGTTCTGGTGTTAGATTGTAGAGATCTTTGTCCTCCTGAGTAACGTGATCTGTAGAGCCAGTAATTCTGTAGTTGACGCTCATCATCGGGTGTGACAACATCTGAGGACAAACACTCTTGTACAAACAGCCACTTCCTGCTTCCACTTCCAAGACACTGAGATTTGAACTTATACAGTTTTCAATCACAATATCCAAGGCAGGTTTCAAAACATTTGGCTGTGAAAGATTTGTCATTAGTCTATCATTCTCAATATGGCTGGTATTCATCTGTTGTTTGAGTAGGTCCAGCAACAATGTGCTTGCCTCATATGGGAAGACAGTTTCCACTGATAGTTGACATTCCTCAGAAAGTTCTGCTAAAATGGTCTGGAGCGTTTCTTGCTTTATCACACTAGAAGTGCTTTGCTGTAGATTCTTCAAACTCTGTACTGCATAGTGTCTACACAGTGCAGCATAGCTCTTGAGATCAGGTGTCTGGTTGATGTAGTTGTGTGTAATATATGGGACAAACTCGAACTTCTCCAGCATGGGAGGTTTGTGTTGTTGCTGTCTCCGTGGAGCAGTAGTGGCATGCAGACCATGGATTGTCACTCCTCCTGACCAACATCTGTCTGTGTACTCATCAACTTTCACAAACAAAACTAAAAAACCAATAGGCATTAACCTTTAATGATTAACTTAATTAAAAATAATCTCAAACCACTGACACTAAATAGTATACACATTGTATTTTGGATGTACTGTGATATTGAAGAATCTTCTTCTCACTAGACTAAATGATCCTGAAACAAGAGCTCTGCATATCCCCTCACAATCGATGTCTATAAGCTTTTACTATTAGGACCTGTGGTGACCTTGACCTTTTGATTCCAAATTCAACCGGAGGCCCATGGGCCACATTGCTCACCTGAGTCACCTTGACCCATATTTAAAGATTTCCCCCTTATATTCGAATGTAAAACTTTGATCTCTATTGTGACCCCAACCTACCCCGCGGGGACATGATTTTTACAAACTTGAATCTGTACTGTGTCAGAAAGCTTTTAGGTATATGTAAACTTTTCTGGGCCAGGGGTTCTTGAGAAGAAGATTTTTAAAAATTTTCACTATATATTTGTATGTAAAACTTTCAACCCCTATTCTGGCCCCATCCTACCTCCGGGGGCCGTGATGTTAACAAACTTGAATCTGCACTATATCAGGAAGTTTTTATGTAAATGTAAACTTCTCTGGCCCAATGGATCTTTAGATCTCAGAGATGGCTGGATGGATTTCTTTGAAAATTTCAGGGATGATGTATCATGATCTAAACCTGATACAAATTTTTTTATTTTTGAAAATTTTACTTCCGGTCGAAAGTTATCGCCCTTTAACTGATTTTTCAATGGTCATTTTGTCCAGATTAAAACTAAAGAACGGTTAAAGCTAGAGAGCCGAAATTTTCAGTGATGTTAGATGACATGTTGTAGTTGTGCACTTGGGTTTTCAAAATTTCCGGAAGTGCCTAGTATGGAAGCTCGGTAGGGGTCGAAAATGGAGTTTTAAAAAGTGCCCAATTTTTTTCCACGTTTTAAATCATAACTTTTTACTCGTAAATATTTTGTGTAGACATATATAACAAAAGTTGTACAGTTTATTGAGATTTTTCGTGCCGTATCAAGAAATGGGCCCATGGGCCTCATGGCTCGCCTGAACCATTGCATTTCTGTTACAATTATTAACTTTTTTCTCACGGAACTTTTCATGAGACATGTAGAATAAAAGTAAGATCTATCTAATGATATAAAAAATAGGCCTCCGGGAGTCATGGCTCGCCTGAACAGTCAATTTTGTATCACATTCAATAACATTAATAACTCTTTTCTCGAGAAACTTTTGACAAGACATGTAGAACGAAAGTTGTTCAGTTTCGCAAGCGTTAACTAACGATGTTAAGAAATAGGCCTGCGGGTCTCATGGCTCACCTGAACAGTTGGGTTATTGTTGCAATCTATTACATATTTGTCAAGAAACTTTTAATAAGACATTCAGAACAAAAGTTGTTCAGTTTTGCAAGATCTTTCGAACAACATCATGAAAAAGACGAACGGGCTTCATGGCTCACCTGAACAGTTTGATTAGTGTCACAATCAATAACTTTTTTCTGGAGAAACTTTTGATAAGACATTTAGAACAAAAGTTGTTCAGTTTCGCAAGCGTTAACTAATGATGTTAAGAAATAGACCTGAGGGTCTCATGGCTCACCTGAAAAGTTGGGTTATTGTTGCAATCTATAACATTTTTGTCAAGAAACTTTTGATAAGACATCTATAACAAAAGTTGTTCAGTCTTGCAAGATCTGTCTAATGATATAAAAAAATAGGCCTCCGGGCGTCATGGCTCGCCTAAACAGTCGAATTTGTATCACAATCAATAACATTAATAACTTTTTTCTCGAGAAAGTTTTGACAAACATGTAGAATGAAAGTTGTTCAGTTTTGAAAGCGTTAACTAACGATGTTAAGAAATAGGCCTGCGGGTCTCATGGCTCACCTGAAAAGTTGGGTTATTGTTTCAATCTATTACGTTTTTGTCAAGAAACTTTTAATAAGCCATCTAGAACAAAAGTTGTTCAGTTTTGCAAAATTGTTCGAACAATATCATGAAAAAGGCGAACGGGCTTCATGGCTCGCCTGAACAGTTTGATTAGTGTCACAATCAATAACTTTTTTCTGGAGAAACTTTTGATAAGACATTTAGAACAAAAGTTGTTCAGTTTCGCAAGCGTTAACTAACGATGTTAAGAAATAGGCCTGCGGGTCTCATGGCTCACCTGAACAGTTGGGTTATTGTTGCAATCTATAACATTTTTGTCAAGAAACTTTTAATAAGACATCTAGAACAAAAGTTGTTCAGTTTTGCAAGATTGTTCGAACAACATCATGAAAAAGGCGAACGGGCCTCATGGCTCGCCGGAAGTTTAATTAGTGTCACAATTACTAACTTTTTTCTCGAGAATGTTTTGATTAGACATGTAGAACAAAAGTTGTTCAGTTTTGCAAGATCTTTCAAACCATATCAAGAAAAAGGCCCACGGGCCTTATGACTCGCTTTCACAGTCTGATAAATGTCGCAATCAATAACTTCTTTCTCAAGAAAATTTCCATAGGACATGTAGAACAAAATTTGTTCAGTTTTGCGAGATATATCTAGAATGATATCAAATTTAGGCCTCCGGGCGACATGACTCGCCTGATCAGTCGAATTTGTATCCCAGTAAATAACATTATTAACTTTTTTCTCAAAAAAAGGCTGACCCCTTTAATTAGTGGCCGAGAGGGCAGAGAGTCTTTAATTTATAACACTTAAATGATCAATATTTGTAAAACATTACCGAAGCTAAATTGTACGGCTAGACAATATATTTGTATCATTATTTATGAACGAAAATCTCAGTCAAATTCTTATCTCATCACATCTAAAATTGGACGGAAGACCCACTCGTTGCTCGCAACGAGATCGCATCTAGTTATTATTATTTTCTTCTTATCTTTCTGCACGATTTTGTGAAAGTTCTTCGACTGATCCACTTCAAACTTTGTGAGCTGATAGGGGGTCACTAGGAGGGGTGCAATCAACTTTTCAAAATGGCCGCCGTTTCAAGATGGCGGCCAAAAAACGTCAAAAACTCAAGGTTGTCGGATTTCAACCAAATTCTATTTCTAGGGTAATTTGGTCACCCCGAGTCCATTTCCACCATCAACATTTTTTTCAGCCGCCATTTTCAAAATGGCCGCCATATACCGAAATTTTTGAAAGTGTTAAAATCTCTACAACATTAGGGTTCTGGGGTCAATTGAGGGTCCACAATTCATTTCTAGCATCAGTATTTCCTTCCAATCAATTTTCAAATGTTTCAAAATGGCCGCCATTGAAGAAAATGGCGTCCAAAAATCAAGTCCCTCGGATTTAAGCCAAATTTAGTTTCTAGGGTTCTTTGAGGATCCTGAGTGCATATCTGGCATCAAAAACCATTTCTGACATGGGGAGGTGTTCGGAGACATTTGTGTTGGCATCCCAACACAGTTATAGCTCGTTATAATTGTTTTTGCACGTTGTGGAGCATGCTTTTCAACAAGGAATGAAAGTTCACTGTTGTATGTAGCAACTGTTGTATGTAGCAACTGTTGTATGTAGCAACTGGCTCTTCAATGTCCACAGGTTTTAGAGAGTCCTTCAGAACCTTTGACACTTCAATGTCCTTCCTGAAAGACTCCACATTGATGGATCTGAGTTTTCTGTAAGTAACTGTTTTCCTCAAAGGAGCAGGCTTGGAGGCACATGCGTTGAAGATTACTGCGAAATGATCACGCAACACATTACCAGAACCATCTGATAAACCAGGATCGATCACTTCTACCGTGGAAACAATCTTGTCAGTATCTCTGGTAATGATCACATCCAGTGTATGACCACGGACATGCGTTGGTTCATTCACATGTTGCTGCATGCCGCAAGACTGCAAGATACTATTGAACCTGATCGTGTCTCTATGTGTTGTAATGTCAAGATGCAGGTTCAAGTCTCCCGTTACTATCTGTTGTAGCGCAATCTGCTAAAAACTTCTGCCATTCTTGATTCAGGAATGCACTAGTGGTTAATCCATTTTTTCGTGTAGATGGTGGTCTATACACAACAGCTATACGTAATGAGTAACTATTTATAATTACATTGCAATCTAGTAACTCAAAAGTAGAATAATGGTTGTCTCTACTGGTTGCAGTTACGCGTAGATCGATGCCTAACTTGCAGATGATTCCAACTCCCCCGCCACGGTTACCTCCAGACCGAGGAACCTGCTTAATCGTGTAGCCAGTTGGAACAATCTCATTCATGCATGCTTTATCTACTAAAGTTCCAAGCCATGTTTCCGTCAGAGCAACAATGTCAAAGTCGTTTGAAACAATGAAGTCATATAATGAAAGTGTTTTATTTTTGACAGATCGTTTCAGTGACAGTAGGTAACTCACAAATTAATCCTTCAACCTGCGTTCGAATCTTGGTGTCATGTTTGACTCCAAGGTGGATATGGAGAAACAAGTGAAATCTGTCAGTAGATCTTGTTATGCATAGTTGCGGCAAATAGGCCACATCAGAAAATATTTAACAACAGAAGCAAGTAAATCTCTTGTGAACTCCCGAGTTACATCAAGGATAGATTACTGTAACGCTCTCCGGTTGGTGTTCCAAAGAAAGTCCTGAGCAAGCTCCAACATATTCAGAACACTGCCGCACGTCTCATATCCAGGACCTCTCGTTATAACCATATCACTCCAATATTAAGAGAACTACACTGGTTACCTGTGCAGTATAGGACACAATATAAGATACTTACTTATACTTACAAAGCCTTACATGATGAGTGCCCAACTTATATCAAACGATTACTAGAGGTATATAAGCCTACCCGAAATCTTAGGTCTATAAAACAATCAGTCACTCTAGTTGTTCCAAAAAGTCGAACCGTTACGTACAGGGATCGGTGTTTCAGAACAATAGCTCTAAAACTGTGGAATGCCCTTCCAGAACATGTAAGGGACTGTAGAACACTGTGTTCGTTCAAGAAGTCACCGAAAACACATTTTTTCCATCAAGTTTTCCAAGACTAGTTTCTATCATTTCAGTCATTCGTGTTTGTTGTTTCAGTGCATGAAGATTATCTTATCTGTTTTGACCGTGTCTTAGTTTTCGAGTACCATTTTGTGATGTTTTATCAAAATAAAAATAAAAATTATCAAAAAATTCTATGTTTTAATGTATCATAACTGAGACATTATATGCTGTGTGTGCGTGTGTGTGTATTTCATTATTACATATTTATGGTATCTTGTGTTTTCATGTTTTATATGTACAATCAGGATAGGTACAGCTACGGACTGTTTACATGTGAATGCGCATCTGGTGCATCAAAATTGGTACTGTATACGTTTTACATGTGATAACGCCTTTTATATCATTGCTTTTTAATGTTTTATTAATTTTCTTTGTATCATGTGTATAACATTCTGTTGTAAGGTATAACTGCAAGGTGAAGATAACGAACAGTGATCAATCTCATTACTCCTATAAGCAATACAAAATAGATAGTTGGGCAAACACGGACACACCAGGGGTGGGATCAGGTGCCTAGGAGGAGTAAGCATCCCCTGTTGACCGGTCACACCCGCCGTGAGCCCCTATATCCTGTTCAGGTAAACGGAGTTATCCGCAGTCAAAATCAGTGTGCCAAGAACGGCTTAACAATCGGTATGAAACACGTCAGACAGCATTTGACCCAATGATAGGTTGTATTGACGAACTAGATCGTTATAATGGCCATAGAATTTGCGAAATGCTGACTTCAATCGAGACTGTTGAAACCCCTGTACCATCAACTTGTTTGTCAGTAGCTTACCTCGATTTAAAAATTGACTATACGCAGAACAAGCTCTTGCATATCGAATCAGTTGAGATATAATTATAAACACCATATGCAGGTGATAATGGAATATTGCTACATAAATATGGGAAATCATCCCGTTTGTCATACAGTTGAGTTGTCAGTTTGTCGTTAATGTCTACTTTCAATAAATTAACTAAGTATGATGCAGACGTGGACGACTCTGGTGTCCTTTATTTCGAGCTCACAGGGATATATCAAATCGACATATGAATGAAAGTTATTATTGTTAATAGATAAAACGTCATCGATATATCGAAATGTCGAATTGAAGGCCACAGCGAGATATTTTTTCTTCACACGTTTTTGAATAAAGTCTGCTTCATATGAATATAGAAACAGGTCAGCTAACAAAGGAGAACAATTGGTGCCCATGGGAATTCCAACAGACTGTTGGAAGACCTGATCACCAAAGACCACGAAGATATTGTCAATGAGGAACTCTAGCATATTTTTTATTTTAACCTCAGAGTACTTGTGCGTGGAATCAGAGTGGTGCTTAACAAAGTAAGTTTTTGAATGACTGATCACTAGATATGAATATTTCCGTTTTCCATTTTTGTTGAAGAAGCAACTATCTATGATATCAAAAAGTCTAGTCTTTAATTTATTGTGAGGAATGGTCGTGTATAGTGTTGAAAAGTCATAGGTTTTAATGTTATTGATTTGGGGAAAATTCTGCGATTTCAAGTTTACTAAAAGTTCTTTAGAATTTTTTAGAATCCACATTTGATTAACACCACTTCTGGCATATGTAGTCGCACAGTAAGTTTGAAGTTTCTCCTTCACAGCTGTTAATATTTTCGTGAGGAGCAAAGATAGGGGTTTGGTAGAGCACTTACTGGATCCAGCAATGTATCTTTGTTTGTAAGGGGTTTTATGTAGTTTAGGAATCCAGTATAGGTACGGTAACTCATATTCATTTGACCCATTGACTGGGATATTAAATGTGTTTAAAACTGAAGCATGATTTTAAAGAATTTCATCTTTTGAAAGGGTAGTTGGAGTATAAGTACGACTACCAAAAGTGGAATTAATGCCAAGTTCGTTGAAAATACAGTTGTAATAATGAGCCTTACAAACAAAGACAATGTTGTTACTAGCTTTGTCAGCTGGAACCAAAACATATTCCTCATGTAACCTATCTAATTCTATTATAACTTCTGGTTTACTAAACACAGAAGGATAAATGGTACGTACTTTTGTTTTCATATGTCGAATGCGGGATTTTAATATTCCTCTTATGCTTTTAACCCATTCTGACAATGTATCAAGTTCTTCTTTTTCATATTTAGCCCATCGTCTGGCATAATCTTCTACAGAACTCATAATAGAGATGAAGTTCTGTCGCCAATTAAAAGACCGAGGTTCTCTGTATTTAGGACCTTTTAGAATAAGTGATTTGAGGTCCTCAATTTCAACATCACCAGTAATGGCATGTCCAGCTGGACTATAGTTGAAAGAAGATGAAGAACAAGAATATATATGCATTGTAAAGCACCTTTGAGCGTACATAGTGTATGAAAAAGGTGCTATATAAATATGGTATTATTATACCCCTCGCGGCCATGATTTTAACAAACTTGAATTTACACCATGTCAGGAAGCTTTCATGTAAATATAAACTTTTTTGGTCCAGTGGTTTTGAGAAGATTTTAAAAGTTTCCCCTATATATTTCTTTGTAAATCTTTCATCCCGTATATTGTGCCTCCAGGGGCCATGGTTTTAACAAACGTGAATCTGCATTATGTCAGGAAGCTTTCATGAATTTCAGCTCTTCTGGCCCAGTGGTTCTTGAGAGGAATATGTTCTAATCATTCCACCATATTTGTGCATTTTTATGATTATCTCCCCTTTGAAAGGGTCATGGCCTTTCATTCTGAACAAACTTGAATTCCCTTCACCGAAGAATGTTCTGTGCCAAGTTTGGCTGAATTTGGCTCAATTGTTTTGGAGAATATGAAAATATGAAAACTTTACAATGACAACTCCAAAGCAAACGACAACAACGATAAATTTCGGTCAGAAAAGCTTTAACGCAGGTTAGTTAATAAGATTATCCCTCTCTTGATAACAAACTACAGTGAAGAATCAAATTAATAAAGGAAAAACTTAGTGGCCTGTAGAGTGGCTACCAGTTATTTCTATGAACTTCTGCAGTGACTTTGAACTTTTGACCACGAAATCATTTAATATTTTGATAACAAAGCAACATTCAAAGTATCAAATCAATCAAGTAAAACACGTTGGTTGTATATTGTCTACAAGCTTTTTCTATAACGTCCTGCAGTGACCTTGACCTTTCATCATTTGACCCCAAAACCAAGAGTAATTTCTCTCTTAATAACCCCAAAATCAATAGAGTTATTTCTCTCTTTGTAACATACCTACCTGTGAAGTATTAAATCAATCAAGCAAGTAATGTAGCTGTATAGCACTTACACATACACTTGCACACAAATTCACCCACACACGAACAGTCCGTCACTATATCCCCTTTCGCAATAGGATAATGAAGCAAAATGATATACGAGTTTTCTTTACCTGGCTGATCCTTTTCGTTGGTATAAGCATTTTTTCCATGGTGGAGTGGATTTATTGTGACCGATTTAATTCTGGTTGGGAGACATAAGCCATTACCAGAAAGGTGTAAAATTGACATCTGTAACATTGTATCTAGGAAGGAAATCCAGTTGTTCTTCCAAATTAGCTCTCCATATTTTCCTGGAAAACATATAACAGGAAAGTAATTTACCTCCATCCTATTTGTATAATATTTTCTCCAATAGATTCATTTTTGTGAACACACTGTACATTCATATTTACTAGTACCATTGATCTCTGCAGCTGATATTCCCCTGAAGTCTGCTCCATAGTCATATCCCCTGAGTCTGAGTTCTTTGTAGACATCAGCACTACTAAGTTCCATGACTGGCCTGTCTGTGATTGGTAGTGTTTCTGCTTCTGGTGGCTCTATCTGTCTTATCTTTCCACTGACAGATAATAATCCACTCTCACTGATCTCAAAGTCTCCTGTAGTCTGCATTATCAGAACCTTGAATTTCACTTTTCCTAAACAAATAATCAATATATAATTCACTGCAATCTAAATTGTATTCTATTCTGAATTTTTCAAATATATCTTGGAATTTATTAAACTGATTACTCCAGAATATAAGCAGTATATCAACGTACCTTCAGAAGGTAGAATGGTAGCCTTATGAATCATGACATCACTGAACTTAACCGGCATTTCTTCCCAGGTCTGATGCTGAACCTTGGCCAGAGCTTGCCAAGCTAGAACCAGATACCCCGTGGCGGGAAACAGCACCCTTCCATCAATGCAATGCCCTTTGAGGTAGTTGTCGGGGGAATCTGGGCCTATCATAAACTCTGTTACAAACCCAGAATCTCCACTAGATCCAGCTTTCATATCTTCAAAAGTGGGAACATCCCAATCCATAGAGTGATTCCATTGAGCCTGGATTACAGGAGAAATCATGGGAGTTCCTCTTGGGACTGGGAAATTCACTGCAGGGTATAGTTTCAGGGGATTCATTTTCACACCATGAGTGTAACATCTGAGAAAAAAATAAGATAGCACGAATATCCGTCAGTTGCTTTGTGTTTAAGTACTGTGGTTTTTAAGATATTATGATACGTACTTCCCAAGTGCCATAAGGAAATGCTCAACATTGTCTGTGTGACCTCTTTTCAGTAGTCCAACATTGCAGCAGCTGGGTTTGAGAGTCCTTTTTAAGATGGCCTGTAGCAAACAGTGTGGAGCTATCTCAATCACGTTAGCATTGTCTGGAATATGCTGCAATGCTTCATAAAACAACACGGGGCTTACAGTGTTGTTGACAAAATACTCAGCTGAAGAATATTTGGCCATGTTGCTGTCCCAATCTTCCTCTGGAAATGAAGAACTAATCCACTTCTTGCTCCTTGGTTTTGGTTTGATCACCTGTATTCCAAATATTTCAATGACCAATGCATGCCTGATTTACTTATGACATATATGTCCCTTGGACAAGAGATACTAGTATAACACTTAGCTATCAATTACTATATCTTCACAAAATGAGCAGAAGTTATTCGATTTGAACTTTGAAATGGAGTGCCAAAGTCACTTATATATTGATTATCGTATACGTTTGAAATTTTGGAGGAAAGTTAATATCTGTATATGTATGTTTAAAGAAATTTGCATTTCAGTTTAGAGAAGGACTTGTACCCTGTTCATGTGGCATACCTTGTCTAGAGCTGCCTTGAGCACGGGAAGAATTTTAGCCATGTAGTAAGAATGGAAAGCCACTCCTGAACTATTGATCTCTTTAGCAAAGACCTTTTTCTCCTTAAGCTGGTTCACAAATGTGGCCACAGCCTCTTTGGATCCTGAGATGGTAACGGTGTCTTCAGAATTGTGACAGGCTGGGACCACTCCAGGTGGGCATTGAGCACAGGCCTCCTCCCATGTCATCCCTATGTTGTAATTAATGCATCATCTTAGATTTCACTTTACATCCAATAAACGAATCTGATTTGCTGAATCATTGTTAACATATTCAGTTACAATAATTGTGGGAAAGATTTCTTTTTAAATCAAAGTACTGATGGGAGTTGATTTTATGTAGATCTGCACCAAATGCTTCTGGGATTGAGAATTATTTCAAAATAAAAAAAGATAGAGAAGTCCTAAACTTATGCTGTGTAAATGTCTACCTACATATAGACACTGGTAAGTTAACACCTTGCCTGGATTGAATTTTACTATTCCAACATATTACATACTCTTAGAATTGCTCATTTTTGTCACGACAAGTAACAATATTATTATTCTAGCACTACTAGAACAGTTTTGAACAAGAGATCAACGGACCTTATATCAAAAGTATCACTAGCCCCAAGAGCTACGAAATCTAGAGAGAAAAAAAATCCCAGTTCTGAATACATAAGCTAAATTCTAATATTCAGCAACAGTGTAAAATAAGATGTGTTCTTTAAAACTTAAATTATCTCGAAAGTGCCTATACTGATGAAAGGCTTCACATGATATAGCATATGTAACATTAACGTGATACGACTCTTTTGGAGTGAAAACCCCGTTGTTGCAAAATTCACAATTCTGGTACATACTTTTCTGCTTTTCCTGATATACATTTAGTTTTAAACTGTGTCAGCAACCTTAAAGAAGTCTTTCAAATGATAAATACAATAGTCATCATGATAATTTTGGTATTACCCTGGAACCAAAATCCTTACCCGATGATCATAAATTTACAATTTTGGTAAAAGACTATCTACTCCTTTTGAATTCCTATTTAGTTTCAATTTAGTATCAATAGCAATAAACAAGATATTATTTAAATGATTTACACATATTCACGTCCCGTGGGAATCCAGGTTAGAATAGGTCCTCATTACCCCTTGCTTGTCGTAAGAGGCGACTAAACGGGGCGGACCCTCGGATGAGACCACAAAAACCTAGGTCCCGTGTCACAGCAGGTGTGGCACGATAAAGATCCCTCCCTGCTCAAAGGTCGTAAGAGCCGAGCATAGGCCTAAATTTTGCAGCCCTTCACCGGTAATGGTGACGTCTCCATATGAGTGAAATATTCTTGAGACGTTAAACAATATACAATCACATATAAACTATATATACCAAGTCTGACCATGCCCTGGAGTTAGACGCCTACCCCGGGGATCATGAAATTAACAATTTTGGTAGTGGCCCTCCTGGTCTACATCACTATGCATTTAGTTTTTCCTGGAGATATGCAGTTGTAGAGAAGACGATAATTGAAAATTTATCATTTTTTGCCCCGCCCATAAAGCCTCGGGACCGGTGCAGAAGTTTACAATTTATGTTCCCCTTGTCCAAAAGATGCTTCATACCAAATTCAAAAAGAATTAGAATGGTAGTTATCAAGAAGTTGAAAATGTTCAATTGTAAACACATCTGATCACTGACTATTTTGGCCCAATTCCCAACCCCTGGGATCACGAAAATTACAATTAGCTTATCATTGTAGACTCTTGATCATTATTTGGAGCATAATGGTGTTGACGAAATGTATACTTGGAGGTTAGATCAAAACAGACCAATGTTCGATTATAATCTAATATGATATGGGGGAGGTGGAAGAGGGTAATTTTACATTATTATTTTCTGTACTGTTCACAAGATATGTGTGCGATGCATACACAATTGCTACTTGTTGACATGATATTTGTTAATCTTATAACATAAAACTTTGATTATTTTTTCAAATTTGATTTTTAAGATTGAATTTGGATCTGAACACATGGAAGGGGCTCGATGAAATATTTTGTTTGTATATAGTGACACCTTTTGAAAAAGAAATGTTATCCAATACTATAAGATTTCCACGAAAAACCGGCTAGACCGGTTGTGGAAAGATTATATTAATATAATTATACCATTATAATTATATTAATTACAATATAATTATAGCCTCTTTGCCCAGGTTCAACGCCTTTACTTGGTCTTCGTCCGTGTTTATGATTAACGGTATTCTGAGTTGGACTTTGTGTACATATTTAATGAAGATTACGTGAATGAACAGAGAATACATAGTATGTGAGTGTGATTACTTCTACACAATGAGTAATGTAAAAGTCCATTTGAATATTAATTAATCAGGTGTCATGGTTAGTTGTTTCACCACTATGAATCTAAGAGGCCATAAAATCATTGAATCTATCTATTTAGTAAAGGAAAACTAGAAATGACAATGTATTCTAATTTCTATTGTTACACACGCGGTACACGTGCTCTGTCAATCAGCTGAGTCAACGCTTTCTGCTTGTCGCGGCCCACGGGAAAGCAGGAAATTATATTGTGTTTAATTTTCAAATCTTTAAAACAAATTTTCTTGAAAACACACCAAAAAAAAAAAACTTGTTTTTTTTCAAAATCAATATTTGAATTAACTCACAACTGAAAGTTTAGAAAATTTGAACGGAGTTGTTGTTTCCACACTAGAATAAAATTAATTTACTGTCGAGCCCAGAAACACATTCTTGTTGTTTTTAAAGTGGACAATGAATGTGGCGATGCACGATATTTCCAGTTCGTTTTAATTTGACGCTAACACGAATCTTGAAGCTATTATCATCGCTGATTAATTGGTTTCCCGATTGTGTACACGTATGTATATGTATTTTTGGATTTAAAAGGTTCACACAACTGCTATAGAATAAAAGATGAAGATAACGAACAGTGGTCAATCTCACATCTCCTATAAGCAATACAAAATAGAGAGTTGGGCAAACACGGACCCCTGGATACAACAGAGGGACCGCAACTTCAAAAGCCCGACTTTTCTCGAGGACTACGGTAAGTGTGGAATTTCAGTCCGCGTGGCCCTGTGTTTTTGACCTGTACTGTATTATGATCGGTGGTACGCTTGCTGCGTGTAGAAATTTTTGATTTGTGTGAAATTTCGTTGTTGACATTAATTTGTATTTCTAGTAATTTAACAGTATAATGCATAAACGTTTCACGAACTATTTGCTGCAAGCACTGAATATTACCTAACAGAAGTGATAAGGTCCACACCACTTTGAGTCGAGTGATTGCATAGAGGAGTTGAAAAATCAATTCCCAAAAATCATTTGATGGAATTTGGCAACCAATAAAACATCTTTTGAGGTCAATTTCTTGTACATTTGTAAATACAAATCTACAAGAACTTAGAATATGAGTGGGACATATCACGTCCATGGAAATTGGAAGCCCTTACAACTTCTTTCCCGTACAAATGCATGTATATAAAATCTGATGGTGAGAATCGTCACAAGAAGGTAGAAAATGTGATGGACTAGACCACAATCACAATTTAAATTCAAGACCCCAAATTCTCAATTCAGCGAACTATCTTCTGGTCACTAGTAATAAATGGAGTCTGACTGCCAACCTCTTCAATGTCGATCTTCTCCCCAGACTTACACTTGTCCTTTCCTGGGGAAGGTCAAGACACCAAAGGTAACTGGAAGGGAAAAAAAACAACCAAAAACAAAACCAAATGGGATTGGAACAAAGGATCCCTTAATCTCTTGCCAGGTGTTCCATCAATGTGATTTGGTATTTGATAACTAGCAATCGAACTTGTCTAACTGCCAGAGAATAAATGACTGTTGCAATTTTATGGGTGGAATTTGACCCACCAACAGCAGCCATTGCTCCTGGTGGAAGGTTGGACTCTCTGATGCATCGTCCTCTCCAGTAAGCAGTAAGGACTGTTTCCTCAGCTGTCAATGATCCATCAGCATAACCACACCCCAGCTCTCCTGCAGAATGTCCAACAATTCCATCTGGTGCAATACCTATCACTTTCAATGTGTCCACCAAAGCTACCTAAGTTGCATTAAAAGAGGCATTTCATTTTGTGTAAATTGTATTTAGCCATCCCTTAAAACTTCATCTACACATTTGTAAACCAATTAAGCCACAATCTTCAATGAAATGTTGTACATGAATAGTGGAATTGTTTTTCTACCTGAATTGCTGCAATACCAATAAAGGAATTTAGAGTGTCTTTAAAAGCAGATTCATCAGCTGTCATCATCAAATCATAGAGCTTCACACCATACACTGACAAAACTGCATCTAACTTCAAGATGGAGTTTCTGAAAACATCAAAAACCATCATGTCTCTTCCCATGCCATGCCACTGTGATCCCATGCCAGGGAAAACAAACCAAGTTGGTCTCTTCTCTCCATTGTATGGCTGAATCGAAAATAAAGAAGTGAAAAAGAAGAAGATGCTCCTCAGAATGTCAAATAAAAACCCAGCGAAAGATTAAAACATTAAGACAATATAGAATTTATAAAATGTACCTGAATATGATTCAGATTGGTGTCATCGGACCCATTGAGGATAGTAAATCCCTTGTATATTCCAACTGAGACATCCAAATTAGCACTTTCACTTAGCAAGGCATGCATCTCTACATTTCGTTTATTGTTTTGAGTCAACTGTAAAATGTTTTGTACACCATTATATGTTCTGCTGGAGTAGACGAACAATCTCTTCAATGTGCTTGCATCATGTTTGCTTTTTCTTTGGTCTCCTGGAGTTTGCAAGATTGCATGAACATTTGAGCCTCCAAATCCAAAAGAGTTGATCCCAACAAACCCCTCCTTCATGGGTGTATTTCGTGTCACAACTTGTAGTCTTCCATCATTTAGGCCCGGAATGTCTGGATTTGCTTCCTTGTAGTGTAAGTTGGCAGGGATGACACCCTTTTCCATCCCAATAATGACCTTTGCAATAGCTGCCAGACCTGATTGCAATGTACGTGTAATTTAGTAATATGGTTAGTTTGATATTTTTACAGGGGAAGTGAAAGAAATATATATCCAGAAGTTAATATTCTTACCAGAGGCGGGTTCAGAATGACCCATATTAGACTTGACAGACCCTATAGGTAGTGGCCCCTCCCTGTCCTTGCAGAACACATCCACGATAGTGTTTACTTCCTGGGGATCACCCGCCTTGGTCCCTGTCCCATGAGCCTCCACATATACCACTTTATTGGGTGCCACCCCAGCATCTTCATACACATCGTCCAGCAGTCTCTTTTGGATATCACCTGATGGGAAGGTGATTCCTTGTTCTTTTTTACCATCTGAGTTTGTTTTTGAGTGAACCACTCTGCTGTAGATCCTCTTCGCATCAGGTTTCATTTGGAGGTACACCACCACTATCCCTTCGCTTCGGCAATAGCCATTTCCTAGTTATAAAGTTTGTCAAATTAATTTTGAAATAAAGGTAATGATGTATAAGATGCATTTACAAAAAACAAGAAATGTAGGATATATATGTCCCTCCCCTCAATTTGAAAATCATGAATAGAAAATATAGTACTCTGACTTTATTGCACCAAGAGGGGTCATCATTTAGCCATGATAACTTACGTCTAATTTTAAATTATTAACAATACCATTGATAGAAATATGAAAGAGAGACAGGCATAAAATACCACTTTGTTAACCACTAAAATTAGATTTAAGGTAGCCCCACCCTTGTGTAACTTATCAATATCAATGGTTCAAAGTAGAAATTAATTTCTACTTGATCTAGATTACGGTAATTTAATCAATAACCAGAGAACATATACATCTTGCCACCTTTTCAAAGATGTCAGACATACAAAAACCTTAGGAAATCACATATTCTTTATCAAATTGCAATAGAAAAATGCATAAAAACTGGTTTCAATGACAAAATTTTTATGTCAACATTTTTAAACACTGTTACTTTCTTGATATAAATTAATTGTGGATATCAGGAAAATCTTTGTATAATAGATATACAGTAGAGAAAATACTAGCATGAAAGGTGAAGATAACGAACAGTGATTAATCTCATAACTCCTATCAGCAATACAAAATAGAGAGTTGGGCAAACATGGAGTCCTGGATATACCAGAGGTGGAATCAGGTGCCTAGGAGGAGTAAACATCCCCTGTCGATCGGTCACACCCGTCGTGAGCCCTATATCTTGATCAGGTAGACGGAGTTATCCGTAGTCAAAATCAGTGTGCCAAGACCGGCCTAACAATTGGTATGAAACACGTCAAACAGCAAATGACCCAATGATAGATTGTACTGACAAACTAGATCGTTATGTAAATTTCTACTTTCCTAGTTCAGTGGTTCTTTAGAAGAAATTTTCAAAGATTTTACCTATATATTAGCATGTAAATTTTTGATCCCCTGTTGTGGCCCCACCCTACCCTCGGAGTTTATGATTTTAACAAACTTGAATCTACACTATGTCAGAAAGCTTTCATGTAAATTTATTCTTTCCTAGCCTAGTGATTCTTGAGAAGATTTTCAAAGAGTATATCTAAATATTCGCATGTAAAACTTTGATCCTCTATTGTGGCCCCATCTTACCCCGGGAGTCATGACTTTAAGAAATTTGAATCTGCACTATGTAAGGAAGCTTTCATGCAAATTCTACTTTCCTATCCCAGTGGTTCTTGAGAAGAAGATTTTTAAAGATTTTCCCTATATAGTTGTATGTAAAACTTTGATCCCCTATTGATCTCCTATTGTGGCCCTATCCTACTCCCGTGGGTTATGATTATAATAAACATGAATCTGCACTATGTCAAGAAGCTATCATGTAAATTTCAGATCTTCTGATCGAGTGGTTCTTGAGAAGAAGATTTTTAAATGACCCCACCCTATTTTTGTGATTGTCTCCCCTTTGAAGGGGGCACGGCCCTTCGTTTTTTCCTTACACTAAATAGCTGCCGCTAAAGCATTTAGAAATAGAAATATGCATGGATGTACAAAATCAACAAATAAAATCTTACGGTATTTTAAACCCTTTACACTCTTATTTAGCATTGTCCGGTGTGACTTCTATATCTTAAACCCTTTACACTCTTATTTAGCATTGTCCGGTGTGACTTCTGAGATGTTACCACGTTTGAAAATTTCTTCATCCGCCCCAAATGAAGATTCACAATACAGGCCCCCTATCTTAAATTAAATCGGGGAATACAAAGATACTAGATATAATTCATGAAGTTTAAATCATAATACCACTGGCATCAAACGATTTACAGGTTCCCTCTGGAGACAGCATGCCAAGCTGGTGACATTGCAGGGCCGTGAGAGGTTTGAGACAAACGCTGCATCCTCCGACTATGGCTGCATCACAGTGCCCTTGTCTGATGCTGTTCACAGCCTGATCAAGGGCCAACAGGCTGGAGGAACAATACGTATCAAGGACAAAGCTGGGACCTGGAGTGAAACAAATGGCAGTGTACATAACATCGGATATCCAGGTTATTCCTCTCTAACCTCAGTGTTCACTCAGTAAGCATTGTGTCGTTGATTCAAACTTGGGAAAATGTGATGGTTTTGAAAAGTTACATTGAAATTCTTATGTTAGATCAATTTTGACACTTCATCGTTGAATCATCTTTTATGATAGGTACTACAATTTGTTAATATTATTTACTTTTAGGTTTACAATGAAAAGTTGAAGATAACGAACAGCGATCAATCTCATAACTCCTATAAAGAATACAAAAGTAAGAGTAGGGCAAACATAGACCCATGGACACACCCGAGGTGGGATCAGGTGTAGGCATTCCCTGTCGACCGGTTATACCCACCGTGAGCCATACATCTTGATTGAATAAACGGAGTAATCCGTAGTCAAAATCAGTGTACAAAGAACAGATGAAACATGAAAAACAGCATTCCCCTATTGACAGGTTATATTAGTAAATCAGATCGTTATAACGATAAAATTTATAACCATAAAATTTGTGAAATGTTGACTTTAAACAAGACTATCGAAACCCCTGTAACATCAACTTATTTGTCAGTAGCCTGTCTCGATTTATAAACTGACCATACGCAGAACAAGCTCTTGCGTATAGAATCAGTTCAGATATATAAACCCCATATGCAGGTGACAATGGAATATTGCTACATATATATGGGAAGTTGACGATGGAGAAGCTGAAAGTCTAAAAACTCTGCAGTAAAACCATTGCTTTCTGGAGACTCCATATATTTCACTTACTACAATAGCTCTTTCAAGATACTAGTAGCTAGTGGTCTATTCAACCAGTTTTCTTATGTCAACCTGATCAATAATATCATTGACATCTACATGATCGAGTTGTGATTCCCTGTGTATCGAGTTTAATTAAAATTCCAATTGTTTAAAATTTCAAACTGATAATAAATAGTATTGCTTTCATCAAATGAATTAATGCGCGCATCAATTCAATTATTGCTCTCATCAATTGATTTAATGCGTGCATTATATCAATTATTGTTCTCATCAATTGATTTAATGCGCGCATTATATCAATTATTGCTCTCTTCAATTGAATTGTAGTGCGAATCACTTCAATCGTTGATATCATTAATTCATTTGAAGAGATCATTAATTCAATTAAAGCGCGCATCAATTCAGAATTGAAGATATCATTAATTATTTGAAGAGATTTTAATTAAATTGATGCGCGCATCAAATGAATTGATGATGTCTTCAAATAATTGAAGATATCTTCAATTATTTGAGTTTATGTTAATTTGGCGCTCCATACATCCTTAAATATATAGTGACAGATATTGGAAAACAACCTGATTCACCATAGACCATATATGCTGGTGTACTACTTTTTATTCACAAAATATATTTCAGAAATTTTAAATGTACTCTTTCAATAATATCCCAATTTTCATACCCCCCCCCCCTAATTTCACAGTCATAGAGTAGTTCTGGCATTACTACTTTATCAAAAAAATCGAACTGGTGTTCTAATGGTAAATTGAATCAAACAATGTTAGTTTGGCCGTCATTGTGCGCATGCACTCACATGCATTATCAATAAATAGAATAGAATAGTTGAATTGGGTTCTTAATATTCAGCGGTAGATTATTACATTTGACAACAAGGATAAACATTATTTAATTCAGCGTATATTCATTTTAAATCGAATTCCTTAGCTGGGTAGCTCATCTAGCTGTAGCTCGTGCGTTCGAGTCTAAAAGGAGTTTTAATTCTTTTTCAAATTACTTTCTACAAAAACTGTATACTTTGACTAAATTAGGTAAATGTGAAACTTTTCAATTCCAAAATATCATTGTACATATCCTCCACTTTCCATCAATATAAGGTCATAATCAATAACTTTAAAAATACCATGTGTTGATTGTGACTTTCCACTTGCTAGTATTTTTATTTTTATAAACGTCCACAATGAAAAAGTATTTGAAAAATAAAGCCTTCGGTTTGAAACAGCATAACTTTATTCCTTGCAAAACATCAATAAATGTAAACATGTTTGAAAAGGTTTCGTTAATTTTACAGACATAAAAGGGGAGTGACAAAATTGGCTAGGATTTTATGTTGAATCAGCGTTGAAATATCGAAAAATAATTCAACCTTGTAATTATATGGAACTAATTAGTGCTATTTCAACGTTGCTACTTTAATGTAAAATGTAACATTTTCATGTTTATGGTAATATTTATTTATTTTTTATCTTCCATTACCTTTAAAGTCGAAGAAATAAGACAGTCTGTTAGCAATCATAGATCGTGAACACCCGGTCAAGGTGTATCCCACCGTTTTCTGGGGGTCCATTGTCCACGCCTCGTGAGCCTCCGACGCACTGGCCCCAATAAACACGCCAGTCTTAGAGTCCCTGATACTGGAAGGGTCGGTGCCTGTAAAATGGACTTATTTTCATAACCTTTATCATTCATTTTTTTTTTTTTTTACATTTGGCGTTTTGTTTCGCATTCAAATAACCTTACAAAGAAACAAACAAAATAGAAAGAAGGCACCTGTAGGTAAATCAAGATTAATGTAATCGAAACAAGTCATGATTGTAACAGTACGAAAGTCTCCCAAACGAACAACAATAGAAAATTGCTAAGCCCACTTTCTGCAAAATAACTGCATATTGTTTGTAAACTCCTCTTGCAAACCCCTGATAGTGAATTCCCTCGAGTTCCCATATATATATAAATGTAAAGTTCCATCTTATGTATACCTTTCGTGTTCAGAGTCGCAATCCTTATCTTAATTAACGTAGCTCATTACACCAAATGTTAATTGAATAGCTCGTTAAATGTTTATTGAACAGCTCGTTAAATTGAATAGCTCGTTAAATGTTTATTGAATAGCTCGTTAAATGTTTATTGAATAGCTCGTTAAATGTTTATTGAATAGCTCGTTAAAGCACTTCGTATGAAGTATGATTTCATCATTGGATGATACAAGATCTCACTCTTTTGCTTTGATTTTATTTTATTTGTCACAGAATGTTGGTGTATAATAAACTGCCACATATGTTCTAAAATTTGTCGACATGTGTGTGTGTTTGTGTTACGTATAAGAGTAATTGTAACACCTGTATTATTCTACCTGAATCAACGATCGCTTCATAGGTCACTTCTAACAGCATACGCAACTGAGGGTCCATCCTATTGGCCTGTTTCGGATTGACACCGAAGAAAGTTGCGTCAAATTTATTAAGTGTCTTCAATTTCCCACTTCTCTTTGGTAATCCATATAGACCTTTATATGAAGAAAATTGTTGAAAATTATGCTGGATTTTATCGAAATCGTAAAAATCACTTTCGTGACGATCAAAAGTATTCGTAAATTCTGTAAACCCTTGCAATGCACGGTATAGCATTAACGTCCCCTCTTAAATCCTTATAAATAACCAACAGTGTCATGGTCTTTTCAGTGGTTTTATTAATTTCTTTACTGGCCTTGTATCTTCTCAGATCCGGTGTTGTTGGGCTTTTGTGCTTTTATACACACACACACACACACACACACACACACACACACACGCACACACACACACACACACACACACACACACACACACACACACACACACACACACACACACACACACACACACCGGGTTGCCATCTTCTATTGTCTTCTGACACCATGTCGTCGCCATTCATGAGATGCTGTTCGAACTCCTCCATATTTTCCGACTCCGGTAATCGACATGATACACCGCTGATGACAAGTTCACAAGTTCCCCTCTCTATCACAGGTGAATCCAACTCTGTGGGACGATTTGTGTCGTCTAATATTCTTGATGGCATCTTCTAAATCTGTATTTCAATATACGTTAAATTAAGCATGTTTTAACAATCATCTGAGACAATAAAATACATATAAATGTATAATACAGTGAAGTAGTCTTGTTTCCAACAGAATATCAAATTAGACCCATCATTATGCTTAGATACTTTAAAGAAATAAAGTACGCGTTTTCATGGAAATTGCAGCATAACCTCCGAGGTCAAAAATGTTTTTGTTTTAACCGATTTCAAAGGAGACAGGACAGTAATTCCACAGACTCTTCAAAAGGACATGCTGAGGAGGATTCGCTCATCACACCTTGGAACTGAAGGATGTATCCGACGAGATAGAGAATCAGTAGTCTTGCCGCAAATGAATGCTGAGGTCAAAGACTTCATACTAAAGTGTGAAACATGTCGCTCTTTTGACAACAACCAAGGAAAGAACCGCTAAAATATCGTGATGTACCACTACGTCCTTGGGCAATATTTTCACATACGAAACTATGTGATTGTGACCGATTACTTTTCAAACTATTTGAGATGGATCTCTTAGAACTAAGACTTCTCGAGAGGTCATAAAAAACCTGTAAGCCCAATCCGCAAGACATGGAATACCCATCTTCACAAGTCAAGGAACTTGCAAACTTTGCCCGGAATTCAATCTTCGCCTCATTACCCACAGAGCAATGGGAAAGCTGAATAAACGCCAAATTTTTACAAAAAGCAAAGTATGCAAATTCGGATCCCTACCTAGCATTATTGGAATTCAGAAATACGCCGAACTAGCTTAGCGATGTAGTTAATGAGTAGAACAAAAACCCCGTTTCTACAATTGGAAAGCTATCACAGAAAGGAGAAGATAATTAACGCCAAACAAAAACAAACAGAAAATTACAACAGATCTGCCCATCCATTACAACCACTACCGATCGACGAAATAGTCCGCGTGAAAACTCCTAGACCACGACGAGAAGCAAACCGGACACTATCATACGAAGTTCAGACAGAAACAGGACCTGAGGAATTCGAGAGAGGTGCCTGTGTCATTTGACGATCCGGGGGATATTCCCAGTGACACAGAAGCTGATCACAATCCAAGCCCAGTCAAGGATTCTAAAAAACACTACCACTCGATGCGGACGTGAAGTTAGACCACCAGCAAAGTATAATCAAATCGTGATCGCCTTGAGACTTTATTATTATTAGAATTAGCCAAAACAGTTTGTTAATTTTAGCTAAGGAAGCTGTAAGGGGCATTATAACAAATGTATTTTAAAGTGTCTGGTTCACGTTTTTGGATTTTTTTTTTTCTTTTTGATGTTAAAGATTAGAAATATAACTCATTTAAAGTTGACAACCGAAATGTGGACTTTCTTATGCAAGGATAAAAGCAATATTTTAGCCTAAACTCTGTATTACGTACATGCAAAGAAGACTCAAGTCTTGTTTTTGTTTACAAACTATTGAAATGTTAATTCTGTGATTTAAAGCAACCTAATTCTGCACAGACTCAAATTTAACTCAAGAATACTTGAAATGTGATATAGATCATAAACTTAGATCGATAACCAAGAATACTTGAAATGTGATATAGATCATAAACTTAGATCGATAACCAAGAATACTTGAAATGTGATATAGATCATAAACTTAGATCGATAACCAAGAATACTTGAAATGTGATATAGATCATAAACTTAGATCGATAACCATACATTTTTATAACTTTGTAAACAATAACATACCTCAATCTTTGTTTACACAACAAATAATAAAATCCCTGTTATGAGCTTCTGTCATATGTATGACCTTAATTTTTTGTGAAACCTTTGAAACACACTAGACAGCAGATTTTGATAATTAAATACGAGAAACAAAATGTTGGGGAAAATCGTGAATCGGTCCTTTTAAAATAACCTGGCTTTAATTCCACAACAGTAATCCAACTTGTACTAATCTAAGGTCCCTTGGTTTTTGTTTTTTTTCAACAGCATATAAACTGGGTATGTTTCATTCGTCGTAACACTATAAAGAAATACCTCCTGTGATCAATTATATCATACGTCTGGCTAATCATGTATTTTACTGTTCACTTATAAATTAATCTACCATAAGCATTGTAATACTAGTAGTAGAGGAGCTATATATATATATATATATATATATATATATATATATATATATATATATATATATATATATATATATATAAAGCCGGATCGACTAGGGGACGTATTAACTAGGGGACGGATAGTCTAGGGACGGATCGGTAATGGGACGAATCGACTAAGGGACGGATTGATTATGGAACGGAACGTCTAGAAAGCCCATAGATGAGCTCCACCCACATCCAGTGATCCGTGAAGAAACCGGACGGTATTTTTTAGAGTCATTAAATCGTGCAATCGATTTTTTAAAGTAGTTTTTACGAATTAAATTAAATTGTACAAATGATTTACTGAATCGTACATGTACAAACGACGTTTTAAATCGTACAAACTACATTTAAAATTGTTTGTACGATTTACTAAATCGTAGAAACGACTTTTTAAATCGTTTGTACGATTTAGTAAATCGTACATACGATTTATTTTTATTTCTCTGCTATGTTAAAATGGCACGAATATGCCGTCATACCTTTGCAATTCCGAAAAAATAAGCTCGTAATGTCGAGCTGATCATCTCGTAATTACTGGTTAACTATAACGTAATTAGGAGAATTTATCTTCCTTGCCACTTATCGAATTCTGTAAATGTATCATAAACATGTATAATCTAAAATTTTAGAAATACATGTAGTTATCGCAAAAACACCAATAAACTAAGATAATATTGAAATTCTGAAAGAAGTCAATTAAACTCTCAAATCATGCAGCAGATTTAACTTACTTTAGCCAAAGATGCAATATAAAAAGTATTACCACCTTCCCTGCTCGTGTGCAGCGATAACAAATTATTTTATGCATGCATCTCGATGAACACAACCGCTTGAGGTGGGCCCATCTTTGTTACAGCTGATCTATATCCCGATTTTCGTTGATCAGGACCTCCCCTATCAATGTAATCCTTGAGGACAACCGGGATTTGTTATAGATTATACAATGCATCATAAGCATCAGCGGTAATATATTACGTGATGCCATTTCTTTTCACGTGCATGGCTTGCATGACTTCTCCTTCATCAGGGACTGCATAAGATGATTTTGTCATACTATTCAATAATAAGCTAAGAGTACCGGATTTTATTCCTCGAACTAGCCTGAGGAGAGAGCTGGAAATACCCTCATGACCCAAAGAAAAGAAAAAAGAATTTCTCATTATCAATATTACCTTAGCAGTATACGGACAGAAAGTCACAGGACAAAAAGTCACAAAATCTGTAGGACAAAAAGTCACAATGATGACTTTGGATCAGATAGGATAAAAAGTCACAGGACAAAACGTCACTGGACAAAAAGTCACAAAAATGCTCACTAAAGCTGTTGTTCAGACACCAGACATTTCTTACAGTGGATAGGAGGTAGAAGGAAATACATGTCATCATTATTGGTGTTTGATTTGCCACATTTAGCACTTTCAGTTCATTATTAGATGTTCATTATTAGAAAATAAGAAAGGAAAAATCATTGACTTGTTTATATAGCAATTATTATATGACAGTTCACTTACTTCTTGTTTGGACAATAATCTGGAGTGAAAGGAAGCCAACCATAATTCTGCGATCAGATTTTGTTTTGACAATCATTATGTAGTACACTAAACCAAATGATCATAAAGCTTATTTTTATTGTATCTCAATAAAAAAAATCAAAATAATATTTTACAATAAATATGATAAAAGGAATAACAATTTTATAATTATTATCAAATCTCAGAGAAAATATAAATTTTGCATATAAATTTTCTTAAACTTTACAAAAAGAACAGCTATGTTTTAAAATATATATAAAAAAAATCAATACTTTTTATTTTCTTATAAACTGTGACTTTTTGTCTGGTGACATTTTGTTCTACTTTCATAAAAATTTTGATTGTGACTTTTTGTCTTATTTTCTTATAAAACTGACTTTTTGTCCTGTGACTTTTTGTCTTGTGACTTTTTGTCCGGTGACATTTTGTCCTACTTTCATAAAATTTCTTATTGTGACTTTTTGTCCATGGTCATTTTGTCCGTGACTTTTTGTCCTGTGACATTTTGTCCTACTTTCATAAAATTTCGTATTGTGACTTTTTAGTCCATGGTCATTTTTGTCTGTGACTTTTTGTCCTATGACTTTCTGTCCTACATTCACCTCAACATTGCCAATAGAATCATTGAATTGAACAGAAGGTCACCCACCACATGGTCATCCTTGAAAAAAAAATCTGGAGGAACTAGATCCAATCAAACTCGCAGCATCAAAAAACAACAACCTTTGCTACATCTGCAGTGAAATGGAGCATTAAATGCTAGATTTCCCCATGTACCCCGTTACAAATGCCGACAGTTAGGCCACTGGATAAGTGACTGACTGAAAATAGAGGGGCGATTTCAAGGTAACAATATGAATTATTACCTTCGCGCAAACCATATATAAATATATTGAATGATTTGATATGACAAAAGAAATAATTATATCATTATATGACCATCATTTGACAAGAGATATTTCCACGTATTCATAGTTATTTCGGATTTCAAACATTTCGGTTGAGCATCACTGAAGAGACATTATTTGTCGAAATGCGCATCTGGCGGCCGTTTCACTAAACGATCGTAGATCGTAAACGTAGACTTAAATGTGAACGTAGCACGTAAGACCGTTTCACTAAAAGTTACGATTTGCGATTTACGATCAATATTGATCGTAACCCTACGAGTGGTCTAGGGCTATCGTAAGTGCTCCTACATGCACGTAAATGAGCAATATGGCCGCCATGCTGGCCCGCCTGAGATCATTTTGTGGTAGTATTTACCTGACTGAGTTTGTTTATACTTTGTAGGAAGAAAACAATCACAATGACTTGCAGTCTGCTTTTGCACAAAAATATTGTACAGTCCGAGCCCGAATCTTAAATCAATATTAGAGTTGTCCTTCTTTGTTACGCACACCCACAGAAATGCCAGTCTCACAGGGGTCAAGCCCGTTTTGGGCCCGGGCTCTGTGATACCACAGATATAGTAAATTTATTGTATCACAGAGTTCGGGTCCAAAACGGGCCTAGCCCCTGTGACCAGTCTGCTGAAGTAAATGTAAAGGCAATGAATTCATAAAAAGTGAGGAAGGGGGGGGGGGGGGGGGGGTGTGTGTGTGTGTAGTCCATATGTCAAACTTTGCATGTAATGATAACGAGAACAGTTGTTAGAAAAGTAATATGGGGAGGAGGGTGTTATTGCTACATTAGCTGCAGCTCTCCGAAAAAAATTATGTTGACAGACCGGAGTGTTAACATAATTTTTTTCTTAGAGCTACAGTTCTGCAGCTATTGCTACATGTGCCTGCATCACCGTTAGTGTACATGTATATTTAACATTAGGCAGAATTCAAGTAATTCTCATAGACATGTTCAGAAATTAAGTTTCTTTAGAAACAGTTCATTTAAATCCGAGACGTTGCGATTCGACGGACTCAGTTATTTTTTTCTCGTCAGATCAATACTTTTGATGCAACTGACTAACTGCATAATATATGCATATTCGAATGATAAACATTACAAATTTTAAGGAAAATATGATAATAACATGATTTGGTAATGGGAGAGAGGTTAAAATCCCAATTTTGCAAGTGGAACGTGTCTGTAGTTTTATGAAGGTCGTTAGAAATTAAACATACAAACCTAGACCTATATGTATACAGTACACAGAAAAGGGAAGGGTCATTATCGGATCCTTGGGGTTCCGACCCCTTGTTATAAAGTGCAATCCCGTGGGGATCCAGGATAGAATAGGTCCTCAGTACCTCTTGCTTGTCGTAAGAGGCGACTAAATGGGGCGGTCCTTCGGATGAGACTACAAACACTGAAGTCCCGTGTCACAGCAGGTGTGGCACGATAAAGACCCCTCCCTGCTCAATGGCCGTAAGAGCCGAGTATAGGCCTAAATTTTGCAGCCCTTCACCGGCAGTGCAATATTAATAATAATTTTTAATAAATGATCTGGAATATACATCATCACGTAAAGATGGAAGTTAGCATATGCTTACATGCCTAAACGGAAAAAATATATGTATATAAAATACAAACGCATGGGGAAAATAAATTTAAAGTCATTTAAGGAACAAATTGAGCCTATGATTTGTTTAAAATTTAAACAAATAAGTGAATAGATATGTCATTAGTGTTATAACGTATTTTACAACAATGTTTTAACGCCGGATTTCATGTATATATATATATATATATATATATATATATATATATATATATATCCATGATTTGATGCAGGATAAAATTACCTATACTTGTGTGTAATTTTATTTTCATTTTATTATTATTATTATTATTTTATCAATATTTCATTTTCTTATTTTTTTTTTAATCCTTTGATCATAGTTTACTTGACATTTAAAATTCTAAAATGTAAATCTTTTATGTTATTTCTTATAAAAGTCAATAAAAATTATCCTATCAATTGTTTAAACGTTACAGTAGAGATCGGGCTCAAAATTTCCATTATTTTTGTTGACAACTTGTTAGGGTTACTGCAGACGATAATGATATGTTTAAAACCTTTAACCATGAGGAAATAATGATTGAATAGTTCTTTCCATGATAAGATTAATTTTAAATCTACCTCCATAGAGAAAAGAGGTCTAAAAAGTCAGACGTAAATCGCAATCGTAAGTGTTACGACTACGATAGGTTTCATGAAACGCTCGTATACGTGCGAGTCAAATGATCTTAAACGTAATCGTACGTTTACGATCTACGATCGGTTAGTGAAACGGCCGCCAGGTTCTTACAGTTAATGTCTATATGTTGTCTTTATTGACAAGTGATAAAGCTGTATGTAAAACTTATACGGTACCAATTTTATTGCACCAGGCGGCCGTTTCACTAAGCGATCGTAGATCGTAAACGTACGATTACGTTTAAGATTATTTGACTCGCACGTATACGAGCGTTTCACGAAATCTATCGTACGATTGCGATTTACGTCTGACTTTTTAGAACTCTTTTCTCTTTGGAGGTAGATTTAAAATTAATCCTACCATGGAAAGAATGGGAACCATTCATTATTTTCTCATGGTTTAAACATATCCTTATCGTCTGCAGTAACCCATGCAAGTGGTCAACAAAAATAATGAAAATTTTGAGCCCGATCTCTAGTGTAACATAAAGAAAATTCCTAGAATGTTTAAACAATTGATAGGATAATTTTTATTGACTTTCATGTAACTAAAAGTTTGGAAAAAATGATATAAGAAATGACATAAAAGATTTACATTTTAGAATTTTAAATGTCAGGTAAGCTATGTTCAAAGGATTAAAAAAAAAAAATAAGAAAATGAAATGATATTGGTAAAAAAAAAAAAAGATAATAAAATGAAAATAAAATTTCACACAAGTATATCAAACCATGGATATACACATGAACTCCGGCGTTTAAATATTGTTGTAAAATACGCTATAACACTAATGACATATCTATTCACTTATTTGTATAAATCTTATACAAATCATGGGCTCAATTTGTTCCTTAAATGATTTGAAATTTATTTCCCCATGCGTTATATGGCTTTCAGATTTTGGAACGCAGTTCGCAGTTCACTATTCGCAATTCAATAGTGAATTGCATTCCAGAACGCAGTTCGCAATTCAAATTTCTATATGCATAAAACAACACCACACTGGAATTATAAGGATGGGGTGCCAGTTACCAACCCCAAACACTGTGAAGAAATGGTGATGGTAATCTCTCTAGTTACGGAGATCCGCCCCTCCAATGTTTATGCATAACGCATTACACTTATTGAATAAACATCGGGTTCGGAATCATCGAAGACCCCTACCCAGGTGACTGAAATTTTGATGGTAGGGTGTTAGTGGTCCTCTCCCACCACTGTGAAGAAATGGTGATGTTACTCGCTTTAGTAATGGAGATCCGCTCCTCAGACATTTTTAAATAACGCATTACACTTAGTGAATAAACATCGGGTTCGGAATCATCGAAGACACCTACCCCGAGGACTGAAATTTTTGTAGTAGGGTATTAGTGGTCCTCTCCCACCACTGTGAAGAAATGTGATGTTACTTTCTCTAGTTACGGAGATCCGCCCCTCCAATGTTTATGCATAACGCATTACAATTAGTGAATAAACATCGGGTTCGGAATCATCGAAGACCCCTACCCCGGGGATTGAAATTTCGATGGTAGGGTATTAGTGGTCCTCTCCCACCACTGTGAAGAAATGGTGATGTTACTCTCTCTAGTTACGGAGATCCGCCCCTCCAAGTTTAATGCATAACGCATTACACCTAGTGAATAAACATCGAGTTCGCAATCATCGAAGATCCCTACCCCGGGGACTGAAATTTTTGTAGTAGGGTATTAGTGGTCCTCTCCCACCACTGTGAAGAAATGGTGATGTTACTTTCTCTAGTTACGGAGATCCACCCCTCCAATGTTTATGCATAATGCATAACACTTAGTGAATAAACATCGGGTTCGGAATCATCGAAGACACCTACCCCGGAGACTGAAATTTTGGTGGTAGGGTATTAGTGGTCCTCTCCCACCACTGTGAAGAAATGGTGATGTTACTCTCTCTAATTACGGAGATCCGCCCCTCCAATGTTTATGCATAATGCATAACACTTAGTAAATAAACATCGGGTTCGGAATCATCGAAGACCCTACCCCCGGGACTGAAATTTTTGAAGAAGGGTATTAGTGGTCCTCTCCCACCACTGTGAAGAAATGGTGATGTTACTCTCTCTAGTTACGGAGATCCGCCCCTCCAATTTTTATGCATAACGCATTACAATTACTGAATAAACATCGGGTTCAGAATTATCGAACACCCCTACCCCAGGGATTGAAATTTTGGTGGTAGGGTATTAGTTGTCCTCTCCCACCACTGTGAAGAAATGGTGATGTTACTCTCTCTAGTTACGGAGATCCGCCCCTCCAAGTTTTATGCATAACGCATTACAATTACTGAATAAACATCGGGTTCGGAATTATCGAAGACCCCTACCCCGGGGATTGAAATTTTGGTGGTAGTGTATTAGTGGTCCTCTCCCACCACTGTGAAGAAATGGTGATGTTACTCTCTCTAGTTACGAAGATCCGCCCCTCCAATGTTTATGCATAATGCATTACACTTAGTGAATAAACATCGTGTTGGGAATCATTGAAGACCCCTACCCCGGGGACTGAAATTTTTGTAGTAGGGTATTAGTGGTCCTCTACCACCACTGTGAAGAAATTGTGATGTTACTCTCTGTAGCTACGGAGATCCGCCCCTCCAAGTTTTATCCATAACGCATTACACTTAGTGAATAAACATCGGGTTCGGAATCATCGAAGACCCCTACCCCGGGGACTGAAACTTTGGTGGTAGGGTATTAGTTGTCCTCTCCCACCACTGTGAAGAAATGGTGATGTTACTCTCTGTAGTTACGGAGATCCGCCCCTCCAATGTTTATGCATAGTGCATTACACTTAGTGAATAAACATCGGGTTCGGAATTATCGAACACCCCTACCCCAGGGACTGAAATTTTAGTGATAGGGTATTAGTTGTCCTCTCCCACCACTGTGAAGAAATGGTGATGTTACTCTTTGTAGTTACGGAGATCCGCCCCTCCAATGTTTATGCATAGTGCATTACACTTAGTGAATAAACATCGGGTTCGGAATTATCGAACACCCCTACCCCAGGGACTGAAATTTTAGTGATAGGGTATTAGTTGTCCTCTCCCACCACTGTGAAGAAATGGTGATGTTACTCTCTCTAGTTACGGAGATCCGCCCCTCCAATGTTTATGCATAACGCATAACACTTAGTGAATAAACATCGGGTTCGGAATCATCGAAGATCCCTACCCTAGGGACTGATATTTTTGTAGTAGGGTATTAGTGGTCCTTTCCCACCACTGTGAAGAAATGGTGATGTTGCTCTCTCTAGTTACGGAGATCCGCCCCTCCAATTTTTATGCATAACGCATTACACTTAGTGAATAAACATCGGGTTTGGAATTACCGAAGACCCCTTCCACAGGGATTGAAATTTTGGTGGTAGGGTATTAGTGGTCCTCTCCCACCACTGTGAAGAAATGGTGATGTTACTCTCTCTAGTTACGGAGATCCGCCCCTCCAAGTTTTATGCATAACGCATTACAATTAGTGAATAAACATCGAGTTCGGAATCATCGAAGACCTCTACCCCGGGGACTGAAATTTTTACAATAGGGTATTAGTGGTCCTCTCCCACCACTGTGAAGAAATGGTGATGTTACTCTCTCTAGTTACGGAGAACCGCCCCTCCAATGTTTATGCATAATGCATGTTTATGCATAATGCATTATACTTAGTGAATAAACATCGGGTTCGGAATCATCGAAGACCCCTACCCTGGGAACTGAAATTTCGATGGTAGGGTATTAAGCGTCCTCTCCGACCACTGTGAAGAAATGGTGATGTTACTCTCTCTAGTTACGGAGATCCGCCCCTCCAATGTTTATGCATAACGCATAACACTTAGTGAATAAACATCGGGTTAGGAATCATCGAAGACCCCTACCCCTGGGACTGAAATTTTGGTGGTAGGGTATTAGTGGTCCTCTCCCACCACTGTGAAGAAATGGTGATGTTACTCTTTCTAGTTACGGAGATCCGCTCCTCCATTGTTTATGCATAATGCATTATACTTAGTGAATAAACATCGGGTTCGGAATCATCGAAGACCCCTACCCCGGGAACTGATATTTTGGTGGTAGGGTATTAGTAGTCCTCTCCCACCACCGTGAAGAAATGGTGATGTTACTCTCTCTAGTTACGGAGATCCGCCCCTCCAAGTTTTATGCATAACGCATTACAATTAGTGAATAAACATCGGGTTCGGATTATCGAAGACCCCTACCCCGGGGACTGAAATTTTAGTGGTAGGGTATTAGTTGTTCTCTCCCACCACTGTGAAGAAATGGTGATGTTACTCTCTCTAGTTACGGAGATCCGCCCCTCCAATGTTTATGCATAATGCATTACACTTAGTGAATAAACATCGGATTCGGAATTATCGAAGACAACTACCCCGGGGACTGAAATTTTGGTGGTAGGGTATTAGTGGTCCTCTCCCACCACTGTGAACAAATCGTGATGTTACTCTCTTTAGTTACGGAGATCCGCCCCTCCAAGTTTTATGCATAACGCATTACAATTAGTGAATAAACATCGGGTTGGGAATCATCGAAGACCCCTACCCCTGGGACTGAAATTTTTACAATAGGGTATTAGTGGTCCTCTCCCACCACTGTGAAGAAATGGTGATGTTACTCTCTCTAGTTACGGAGATCCGCCCCTCCAATGTTTATGCATAATGCATTACACTTAGTGAATAAACATCGGATTCGGAATTATCGAAGACAACTACCCCGGGGACTGAAATTTTGGTGGTAGGGTATTAGTGGTCCTCTCCCACCACTGTGAACAAATCGTGATGTTACTCTCTTTAGTTACGGAGATCCGCCCCTCCAAGTTTTATGCATAACGCATTACAATTAGTGAATAAACATCGGGTTGGGAATCATCGAAGACCCCTACCCCTGGGACTGAAATTTTTACAATAGGGTATTAGTGGTCCTCTCCCACCACTGTGAAGAAATGGTGATGTTACTCTCTCTAGTTACGGAGATCCGCCCCTCCAATGTTTATGCATAATGCATTACACTTAGTGAATAAACATCGGATTCGGAATTATCGAAGACCACTACCCCGGGGACTGAAATTTTAGTGGTAGGGTATTAGTTGTCCTCTCCCACCACTGTGAAGAAATGGTGATGTTACTCTCTCTATTTACGGAGATCCGCTCCTCCAATGTTTATGCATAATGAATTATACTTACACTCTAAAAATGGTGTTTAGATCCTAAACACAAAGTTAAACACATTTCTTGTGTACAGTTTTGAACGCGTTCTAAATCTAAACATGTTTAACACTTTCTGTGTTTAGGTTTTAAACATGTTTAACCCAATGTGTTTAGGTTTTGAACATGTTTAATTCTTTTAATGTTTAGGTGTAGAACATGTTTAACCCTTATTATGTTTAGGTTTTGAACATGTTTACCCTTATTGTGTTTAGGTTTTGAACACGTTTACCTCTTTTGTGTTTAGGTTTTGAACATGTTTAGTTCTCCTTGTATTTAGGTTTTGACTTTGTCTCAATTACAAAATGATTTGCTAACCTTCTATTTAAAACTCAATCCACAGCATTAAAGAGTCTTAAATAGTAGCTTTCTCTTCTATTATAGGAGAATAACATTGCAAAATCTAGCAAGAATATCCCTTGCATTACAAACTGTGTCTATGGGATCCATGATGTTTCAAATCGAACAATGCGGGTAAAGTGATTTCCTACACACAAAGAACACCGGAAAACACTTATAAACAGATATATTCACAAATACACAGAACAACTTGCAAGGGGTTAACAAATACAATAACTACACTGCTGCTCTTTCTAAAACACGTCCGATTGCCTAGAGTTCACGGGTAAGAGAGAGAGAAAATCACGTGCAGGCTCAGAGGACTCCGAGCCCGACCAGAAATACTAAAAATCCATCCCCCCAAAATCACTACACGGGTTTGGGCGGTTCTTCTCAAATTACATTGCAAGTCTATTTCTATATTCTAATTGCCGAAACAACACGGTTGACATTTCCGCGATACATGTTAAAGACAAAACCATTAAAAATCACTTATGCACATATAAGAAGTAAACTATACATGGTTAAATATCACCCGGCAAGTACAACTTCAACAATTTTTTTGTCTTTGATATGCTAGTTTTTTCATAACAGGCACTGTCACATGTTGAATTAAAAAAAAGGGGGGGGGCATCAATTGCAACTGATGTTCTCTTTCACAAGATTTAAATGAATTTTGTTCCAATGCAAAGTAAGAGTGATGCATTGGTTTAAATTAACACTAAAGGCACGTCTAATACCAGAGACAATGAATTACACTATTTTTTAAAATTCAATATGTATGTGTCCAGACCTGTTCAAGTTGAAATGGAATTCCAGATAAAATTTTCTGGATACTCCTAAACTCTGCTCATTTCCAACAGGAAAGGGTTGAAACCCAATGGTTCCATCAATTTTGGATATCGACCTCGACAGTGTATACTTGCAATACGGCGTATGATGTACACTATGGTCACTATCGGGACCTGGTACACTATAGCAGTTTGAAGTATGGCAATTCTGACATGCAATTTTTTCTGCAATTCGAATTTCATTTACAGAAGACAGGAATATTCTACATGAAGACTGTAAAACTAATGTCAACAATGTTACTAAGCTTATCGTGTTCAAAACCTAAACGCATAGACGTTTAGGATTGTGTTTAGACGTTTAGGAATGTGTTTAGCAAGTGTTTAGCATGTTATTTTGTGTTTAGATACTGTATTTTTGCATAGCTAAACATGTTCTCAGTCTGAACATGTTTAGGGTAGAACATGTTTATTACACTTCGCGTTTAGGATATAAGCACAATCCTAAACACGTTTAGACCTAAACACGTTTAAAAAGTGTTCCAAACCTAAACATTGTTTTTAGAGTGTAGTGAATAAACATCGGGTTCGGAATCATCGAAGACCCCTACCCCGGGAACTGAAATTTTGATGGTAGGGTATTAGTGGTCCTCTCCCACCACTATGAAGAAATGGTGATGTTACTCTCTCTAGTTACGGAGATCCGCCCCTCCAATGTTTATGCATAATACATTACACTTAGTAAATAAACATCGGGTTCGGAATTATCGAAGACCCCTACCCTGGGGACTGAAATTTTTGTAGTAGGGTATTAGTGGTCCTCTCCCACCACTGAATACCCGTCCACAAAGGCACAGTTGACCCAAAACCCATGGCTAGTAAAGATGAAGTTTATTACTGGTGTCGGATGTTGTAACTGGCCACAAATTAGTACGTTTGTTTCAGAAGACGGACAATATTATGAGTCACTGATTAAACGAGAAAACGTCTGCAATTTTATTTCAATTGTTGTCAACTTTATAACATTTCATTTGGGATGAATCTATGTGAAGTTCGTACATTTACCGATATCCTGCGGATTAGTGTTGAAACTGAAGAGATACAGCGGGAAAGAAAGATTTAAACAGAACCAATGAAAACTAAGGTGAAATTTACGATCCATACAATGTAGTATGAGTAATTAACATATTTATTTCATAATATATTAAATAGCTAAAAGGCTAACACAGAATGTATGCTTGAATGGAATTCAAAGTCATTTCATTTTGATCTAAATGTTAAGCTATACAAGTACATATATGTATTTACTGTAGTTTAGAAATGAACTGCCTATTTCGGATTGGAGTGCTGTGGTAATTAATTCTCTGTTAGTTACAAAATAATAAATCAAACACAAGATGTTTAACTTGTTGACTTAATAAGATCATGAATTTACTCGTTGTTTTATACATATCACACTCCCTGTATAGACACATACATGGTTTATGTGTAAATTCATGTACATGTGCGTTAATGACGTTCAGCCACGGTAGGGGGAGGGGTGTTATAAAACACGTGTGTTCTTTTCCATTTCGCCATTGACAGAGGTGTTAGCGAGCAGTGACACCTATGGGTAGAGAACTGCCCGCTAAAACCTCTGTCAATGGCGAAATTTCAAAATTCCTGTAAAAATCTTTGTAAATTCTTATACAAACGTTTAACTTATCTCGCTTAATCAATTTATGATGCAAAATTTTAAGAGTTGTTTTTTCGCTTGTAAACAATATCCAAATTGTTGATTTTAATCAAAATGAATCATTTCCCCGCGAATTTTTGGCGTTATCTTATCTACATTGTACATACATTAATCATTCTAATTTCTTAAATTCGATTCCGTTCCGTCTTCCGTTCCGCGTTTAGCAACACCCGAGAATAATAGAGGTGTTTGTATGGAGCGCCAAATCAACATAAACTTAAATAATTGAAGATATCTTCAATTCTTTGAAGGTATCATCAATTCAATTATTGCTCTCTTTAATTGAATTAATGGGCGCATTAAATCAATTATTGCTCTGATCAAATGAACTAATTCGCGCTTCAATTCAATTATTGCTCTCATCAATTGGATTAATGCGCGCATCAATTGAATTAATGAGAGCAATAATTGATTTAATGCGCGCATTAATTCAATTATTGCTCTCTTCAATTCAATTTGATGTACGCATTAATTCAATTAATGAGAGCAATAATAGATTTGATGCGCGCATTAATTCAATTATTGCTCTCTTCAATTCATTTGATGAGAGCATCAATTTAGTAGAAATATTACTAGAAATAATTAATTTAGAGCTCGGTATAAATAATTTGATGATCTCTTTAATTCAATTGAAGATATCTTTAAATCATTTACAATGCTTTTGTATAAGGAATTAATGCGCGCATCTATTCTTTAAAGAGAGCAGCAATTCCATTAAATAGATCATTAATTCAATTGTGGATATGTTGAATTGAAGATATCTTTAATTATATAGTTGCTCTCTCTAAAAGAATTATTGCTCTCTTCAAATGAATTAAAGATATCATTAATTCAATTGAAGAGAGCAATAATTGAATTAATGCGCGCATTAAATCAATTATTGCTCTCATCAAATGAATTAATGCGACCATCAATTCAATTATTGCTCTCATCAATTGATTTAATGCGCGCATTATATCAATTATTGCTCTCTTCAATTGAATTGTAGCGCGCATCAATTCAATTGTTGATATCATTAATTCATTTGAAGAAATCATTAATTGAATTAAAGCGCGCATCAATTCAGCTGAAGAATTAATGCTATCATCAATACAATTAATGCGCGCGATAATTCAAAATTGAAGATATCATTAATTATTTGAAGAGATCTTTAATTCAATTGTTGCGCGCATCAAATGAATTGATGATATCTTCAAATAATTGAAGATATCTTCAATTATTTGAGTTTATGTTAATTTGGCGCTCCATATGTTTGTACACTGGATGTCGAGAAATGAGGCGTTTCATAAATGAAAGGTGTGAACGTCTGCAGCGAAGTCTGCATACGGATACGTACCGAAAACACAATCTATCATTAAACACCCATTACAAGAATTGAATGATTTATACATCATTTTTACATCTCGAATTAGGGGGCATATTGACCAATTGAAACGCTTTGGGGGTTGCTAAAAGGGGGAAAGGAAAATGGAACGGAAGACGGAACGGAACGGAAAACGAAACTGAATGATTAATGTAGCCAAGATAACACCAAAATATCGGAAGAAAATACTTCATTATGATTAAAATCAAACTTTTGGGAATTAAATACAAGAATTTTGAAATATCGGCATTGACAGATGTGTTGGCGAGCAGCGAAACCTATGGGTAGCGAATGCAAAGAACACACGTACTTTAAATGTCCCCTTCCCCCGGTGGCAAAACATCATTAACGCACATTTGCAGGGCGGATCCAAGCATTCTGGTTAGGGGACGTGGCGTGGTATTTTGCCAGAGGCAGTGGGGTCTGGGGGCCCCCCTAAGGCCTCCAGTGGGTCTAGGAAAAAGCCCTGGTGGGGCCCAAGGAGCGAAGCCCCCCGGAAGCTCATGAATTTTAAGAGTAAAATTTAACCATATAATTAGCCTTCATAGGCGAAGTTACACCCCCTCTTACAAACAGAAACACACCTTTATCAACACTACTCAAATGAGGCAAAAATTATCATCAGTAAATTTCTTTCTATTCAAACTTATTTGCTCGTCATTGAGCTGTGATTTGAGTCCATCTATTTGTATTTCTTGGATTTGAATCCCTCCTACATACACCTCATAGGCGGATCCAGGATTTGTGATGGGGGGGGGGGGGGTCTAGCACTTGATCGATCAGTCAGCTACTTTTCACAATCTCCAACCCCACCCATTTCCATCTACATGTACTTTGTTTGTGTTCCTAACATTTTAGGGAGACCTAGAGACAGTTTATACCTGCAAATTGCTTCTCACGTTCTAGTAATTTTTATTCCTATACTCAGATGTGATTTTAAATCTTTAAAAAAGCTGATTTAAAGGTTACTCCCTATAGGCCAGGGGCCTGCGGTAAATGGTGCAAAATCTGTATTCCGAGCATTTCCTGGCACTTCTTTTTTACTTTTAAATTGTCTATTTCTTAACAAAACTTTTATGTTACATATAATTTTTAACAATTTTAAGTGATACTTGTATCTGACGAAATATCGTAAATATACATCAGTGTCTCGTCTTATTTATCTTGGAATTAAATGATGTACTGGTGTTGATAAATTTGAATGATGCTATTACATGTAAGTATCCACCTTTCATATCCTTTCGACGCAAAATCTCGTTAAAATTGAACAACTTAATGTTTTTGGTTAACAGAGGGGGGGGGGGGGGGTCCGAACCCTCTGGACCCCCCCCCCCTCTTCTGGACCCGCCCTTGCACCATTCCATCACATGTTGCACCTCTTGCCTCAACAGATGTTTCTCGTTTTTTAAATAAGAAAGTAGATTAAAATAATTATGATAGACAATAAAAAATCAATGCATGACTTCGGGGAGGGAGATAAGGAGTGATTACAAAAAATTAAACCAAGGTATGTATAAACAATTCTCAAGAAACGCATACTAGTATTTCTACTGAAAAAATTTAATCAGCTCGGAATCTCTATACAGTTATTCATTTTCCCTCTTTTTTATAGTACGCACTGATTTATAACCTAAACTTGGAAATTTTTAGGGGGTTGGGGGCGTTTTCACCCTGAGAAAACCATTGTCAACCGAGGCGTAGCAGCGGTTGATAATGGTTTCTCGAGGGGTGAAAATTTTCAATGTTACCATCAACTGCATGCAATATTGGTTTTATTATACTGAATGTTATAAAAACAACAAAGCAGAAAGACTTGTGTCTGTTGACATTTGATCAATCACTGTCATGCGATATTTCGAATATCGATGCGGGTATTTGCGTTCAAACGACGTCGTCTAACAATCTACGGCGAACCGTACGCGCATAAATTTGACGCATGTGATAATTTTTATAATATCACCCGTTGTCAAGTACTGTTACCCGTTGCTAGATACTATCACCGTAGAGGGCGTGCTTTCTGTTCTCACAGGGTAACAATATGTTTTTTCAAATGATTCTCGACCAATCAGATTCGAGTATTTTACATGAAAATATACTAAATTAAAATTATTGAGTGTAATATGTGGCAATAGAAAAGTTTGTTCCCATCGAGCGTCAAGACTGATTTGAACTGATCAGCCCTACGCTGGATCAAGTCAATATCTAAGCATGATAATGTACGGTATATGATAAATGGGTTATTGTTTTTAATCATATACTGTATCGTACATCTGCAAAACATAAGCAGTTAGTTATTTTCGGGGGGGGGGGGGGGGGGGGGGGGGGGGGGGGGGGGGGGGGAATGGGCATCTTGGTACCCAATTGTAAAAACCTCAAATTCTCATTTTTCAAAAAACAAACGAAGAATCAGGTACGGAAACAATTTTGACTTTACTGGTCAAAAAGAAGAGAGTCAGAAATCAGGAAAACTCACAACATATTTTTCGTATAAAAAAAACTTTATTATGGAAAGTATATATTTTTAGAATCTCTAGAATTAGAAAAACTCTATGTAGATTTCGAATTAGTGCACATAACCTTCGAATTGAAAGAGGAAGATATGAATTTATAAAAACCAATTCTGGCCCGAAGATTTCTTTAGAAAGAAACAAAAGAATATGTTAATTATGTAACCTTAATTGTGTAAAAGATGAATTTCATTTCGTCACTGATTGTCCATTCCATGTTGAAGAGAGAAATATGTTTTTTAATGGTATATACAAGCTCAACAAATTTTTTATCTATTTAACAAATAAGGACAAATTTACTTGGTTGATTATTAATGAAGACAAACCAGTAATTGTCAAATTGAGTGAATATTAGTTCAAACTTTCAGAAAAAGAAGTGATGCTTTAAAACAGCAAAAATCAGTATAGTTTATTATTCATATGTTGGTATAATACTGATATTGTCCATTTACTTGTGTATACACAAGTTTAGCAATTCATATATGTATGTACTCGTTTCCCCAACATGCTACATTTCTGTACATCCACAAGTAGTTTGCATTCCATGTAACCTGTAGCTACATGTAATGTTGTAAACTTTCTTTCTTGTTTGAAATTTCCTTCTTTATAAATTGTCTTGCTGTTATGCCCTCTGGGCCCAAAATTGGAATAAAACTTATCTTATCTGTAAGCATGAAAAAGTACAGTATATGAAAAATATAATACTATGTGCCAAAATCCATTTCATATGGCATGCATGTATAAACTCTCGAGCCCCATATCAACCCTCGGGCCTTTGACCTACGGGCTGATATGGGGCCACTCGGGCTGATATGATATACAGTGTATCATATGGTTTTTTTCTATTGACTGCATGGATATTGATAATTACTATCTATTGGGGTGAAAATTTTTGCTGTGTTACAATATATATGATTAGTAGTTTTTTGTTAAATCTGTAAACAATTTTGCAACTAAGAAAGTTAACGCTGTTTTTCTTTTTATTTAAAGTTATGATAGCAATGGTTCCTTGACAGTCATTTTAATGAAAATGTTTTGAATGGTAAATCTTGGTCAATAAATTGTTCAGCATCGATTTCAAATTCTGTGCATCATTGGGTTTCAAGTGTTATAAATTATCATAATGTATCATGTTCATTATATCCCCGTAACTAGTCAAGATATAGCCATAAAATGTTCAATGATTTTACAAAACAATATTTCCGTTTCCATTCCATTCCATTTTCTGTTCCGCGTTTTACCAAAACCCCAATTAATCCCCACTTCCTTTCACTTTTGATGTCCGTACGAACAAATTTATCGCACTGCTCATTTCGGGGTATGAACTGAAATAGAGTAAAATACACCTTCTTAATCTTACCCATATCCCATGTACATGTACAAGAATTTCGATCCATACATGCATGTGTTTCTTGTCTTCCTTCTCAGAAAGTGTTTTTTTTGGGGGTCTCATCAACACTTATGGGAAAAGAGTACCAATTCATTTCTCATAGACCTCAATGTTAACCTTTGGCCCTCTCACTAATTAACTATATCGATTTTAAACAAATGACCGCAAACATTTCAAAGTTCATTCCAAGTGTTGATAAAAAATGACAAAAAATATATAGGGTCCCGTGCCTTTTATAGGCCATATTTGTACTTTTTTACAACACATAGCAATCTGCAGTAAATTACACACTTCATTTTAAGCACACCCCTACCATGGTGATTTCCTCAGTCATTTCTCGATTTTGTGCGATAATTTTTCATCCTGACAATTAATTTGAACCTCTATAATATTTCTTTCAATTCCAAATAATTTCACTCTTGATATTAGCCAATCACGCAACACCTAGACATTTATACCTCCGCTCAATCTTGGGGTAAACTGCGTCCGGGTTACGCATACGTACTCTCATTCCTTATAGAGTAAGGGGTACAGCTTAAGGTGGGTCGATCCTCATGTGACTTATTAATATTAATGGTTAAAAGTGAAAAAACTGTATTAATTTCCACTCAATATAGTTTAATTTAATCAATAACCAAAGAAAATGTGTATGTTGCCACCCTTTTAAAGATGTCAGACATACAAAAACAGAAGTATATATCAACATAAAAAAATTGCACATTTTCGTTGAACAGAATGATGAAAATTAATAAAAACTTGTTGAAATGACAAATTTTAAATGTCAACAGTTTAAGAAATCTGATAATTCATAGATATAATATGTCTTACGGCGTGACCGTGCTTGAGGGCGAAGCAAAAAGTATTGGCATTAGTATCTATATCCTAAACAAGACAAAAATCAACCCAAAGTTAGCACGAGGACAGAGCTTCATCAAAGCATCCTAATTTTGGACATTTGATCCGCCTATATATTGAACGCTGGAAATATAACGCAATTGATGTAAACAGTACATTGTGACGTCATATTCAGCGAATTATTTAGCAAATCTACAAACATAGCGTTTGAACCAGGGTAGACGAGATTCAAAATGGAGGAATACATGTCCACGTACTAATATTCGAATCGACGCCATTGCTACAAACTTTTCAAGTTCCATACGTATGGTTTAATTTTTCATTATTTCCCTATATTTTCCTTTTAAACATGTATATACGTGTTACCTATAAGGAGAGCTCCGCTCTAATGGCCCTTCGGGCCGTGAGAGGGCTTCGTCTTCTAATAAAAATTAATTGTGGATATTAGGGAAAGCATTGTGTCATAGACATGCAGTAGAGGAAATTCCAGCATAGGAGTTATTGCCCTTGACAACATTTTTAAGATTATAGATAATTGATTATCTATGGAAATTTAAAACTTTTTCAGTATCAAAAGTTTACCAAATTTTTTTGCTTTATTCAGTGAATAAAGTTCCTCTGAAAGATATATTTCAATCATGTGCAAAATTTAAATAGATAAAGATTTTGCAAACAAAAGGATCGATCAATCTTAATACGGGGTCAAATGGAAACAGAAATGCAATATAACAAAGAATTGATGTTACAATGTCCACAGTACTACTATAAGACATCATGGTTTTCTAGAATTGTATATTTGTTTTTACGCTGTTCAATATATCTATTAGTTGAAAAATAAAACACCATACTTAAATTTTAGCCCCTGGGGTAGGGTATCTTCGATGATTCCGAACCCGATGTTTATTCACTAATTGTAATGCGTTATGCATAAAAATTGGAGGGGCGGATCTCCGTAACTAGAAAGAGTAACATCACCATTTCTTCACAGTGGTTGGAGAGGACCACTAATACCCTACCACTAAAATTTCAGTCCCCGGGGTAGGGGTCTTCGATAATTCCGAACCCGATGTTTATTCACTAGGTGTAATGCGTTATGCATGAAACTTGGAGGGGCGGATCTCCGTAACTAGAGAGAGTAACATCACCATTTCTTCACAGTGGTGGGAGAGGACAACTAATACCCTACCACTAAAATTTCAGTCCCCGGGGTAGGGGTCTTCGATAATTCCGAACCCGATGTTTATTCACTAGGTGTAATGCGTTATGCATAAAACTTGGAGGGGCGGATCTCCGTAACTAGAGAGAGTAACATCACCATTTCTTCACAGTGGTGGGAGAGGACCACTAATACCCTACTGCAAAAATTTCAGTCCCCAGGGTAGGGGTCTTCGATGATTCCGAACCCGATGTTTATTCACTAAGTGTTATGCATTATGCATAAACATTGGAGGGTCGGATCTCCGTAATTAGAGAGAGTAACATCACCATTCCTTCACAGTGGTGGGAGAGCACCACTAATACCCTACCACAAAAATTTCAGTCCCCGGGGTAGGGGTCTTCGATGATTCCGAACCCGATGTTTATTCACTAAGTGTTATGCATTATGCATGAACATTGGATGGACGGATCTCCGTAACTAGAGAGAGTAACATCACTATTTGTTCACAGTGGTGGGAGAGGACCACTAATACCCTACCATTAAAATTTCAGTCCCCGGGGTAGGGGTCTTCGATGATTCCGAACCCGATGTTTATTCACTAAGTGTTATGCATTATGCATGAACATTGGAGGGACGGATCTCCGTAACTAGAGAGAGTAACATCACTATTTGTTCACAGTGGTGGGAGAGGACCACTAATACCCTACCATTAAAATTTCAGTCCCCGGGGTAGGGGTCTTCGATGATTCCGAACCCGATGTTTATTCACTAAGTGTTATGCATTATGCATAAACATTGGAGGGGCGGATCTCCGTAACTAGAAAGAGTAACATCACCATTTCTTCACAGTGATGGAAGAGGATGACTAATACCCTACCATCAAAATTTCAGTCCCCGGGGTAGGGGTCTTCGATGATTCCAAACCCGATGTTTATTCACTAGGTGTAATGCGTTATGCATAAAACTTGGAGGGGTGGATCTCCGTAACTAGAAAGAGTAACATCACCATTTCTTCACAGTGGTTGGAGAGGACCACTAATACCCTACCACTAAAATTTCAGTCCCCGGGGTAGGGGTCTTCGATGATTCCGAACCCGATGTTTATTCACTAAGTGTAATGCATTATGCATTATCATTGGAGGGGCGGATCTCCGTAACTAGAGAGAGTAACATCACCATTTCTTCACAGTGGTGGGAGAGGACCACTAATACCCTTCTACAAAAATTTCAGTCCCCTGGGTAGGGGTCTTCGATAATTCCGAACCCGATGTTTATTCACTAAGTGTAATGCATTATGCATAAAACTTGGAGGGGCGGATCTCCGTAACTAGAGAGAGTAACATCACCTTTTCTTCGCAGTGGTTGGAGAGGACCACTAATACCCTACCATCAAAATTTCAGTCCCCGGGGTAGGGGTCTTCGATGATTGCGAACTCGATGTTTATTCACTAAGTGTAATGCGTTATTTAAAAATGTCTGAGGAGCAGATCTCCATAACTAAAGAGAGTAACATCACCATTTCTTCACAGTGGTGGGAGAGAACCACTAATACCCTACTACAAAAATTTCAGTCTCCGGGGTAGGGGTCTTCGATCATTCCGAACCCGATGTTTATTCATTAGGTGTAATGCGTTATGCATAAAACTTGGAGGGGCGGATCTCCGCAACTAGAGAGAGTAACATCACCATTTCTTCACAGTGGTGGAAGAGGACAACTAATACCCTACCATCAAAATTTCAGTCCCAAGGGAAGGGGTCTTCGATGATTCGGAACCGATGTTTATTCACTAAGTGTAATGCGTATGCATAAAATTGAAGGGGCGGATCTCCGTAACTAGAGAGAGTAACATCACCATTTCTTCACAGTGGTTGGAGAGGACCACTAATACCCTACATCAAAATTTCAGTCCCCGGGGTAGGGGTCTTCGATGATTTCGAACCCGATGTTTATTCACTAAGTGTAATGCGTTATTTAAAAATGTCTGAGGTGCGGATCTCCATAACTAAAGAGAGTAACATCACCATTTCTTCACAGTGGTGGGAGAGAACCACTAACACCCTACCATAAAAATTTCAGTCCCCTGGGTAGGGGTCTTCGATGATTCCGAACCCGATGTTTATTCAATAAGTGTAATGCGTTATGCATAAAAATTGGAGGGGCGGATCTCCGTAACTAGAGAGATTACCATCACCATTTCTTCACAGTGTTTGGGGTTGCTAACTGGCACTCCATCCTTATAATTGCAGTGTGGTGTTGTTTTATGCATATAGAAATTTGAATTGCGAACTGCGTTCTGGAATGCAGTTCACTATTGAATTGCGAATAGTGAACTGCGAACTGCGTTCCAAAATCTAATTGCCGCGTTATATATATATATATTTTCCCGTTTAAGCATGTAAGCATATATGCTAACTTCCATCTTTACGTTATGATGTATATTCCAGATCATTTATTGAAAATTATTATTGATATTGCACTGCCGTTGAAAGGCTGCAAAATTTAGGCCTATGCTCGGCGCTTACGGCCATTGAGCAGGGAGGGATCTTTATCGTGCCACACCTGCTGTGACACGGGACCTCAGTGTTTGTAGTCTTATCCGTAGGACCACCCCCATTTAGTCGCCTCTTACGACAAACAAGAGGTACTGAGAACATATTCTAACCCGGATCCCACGGGATTGCACTTTATAAACAAGGGATCGGAACCCCAAGGATCCAAATAATGACCCATCCCTTTTATGTGTATACATATAGGTCTAGGTTTGTATGTTTAATTTCTAACGACCTTTATAAAACTACAGAAACGTTCCACTTGCAAAATTGAGATTATAACCCCTCTCCCATTACCAAATCATGTTATTATCATATTTTTCTTAAAATTTGTAATGTTTATCATTCGAATGTGCATATATTATGCAGTTACTCAGTTGCATCAAAGGTATTGATCCGACGGGGAAAAAAATAGCTGAGTACGTCGAATCGTAACGTCTCGGATTTAAATGAACTGTTTCTAATGAAACTTAATTTCTGAACATGTCTATGAGAATTACTTGAATTCTGCCTAATGTTAAATATACATATACACGAACACATGTAGCAATATCCCCCCTCCCTATTACTTTTCTAACAACTGTTCTCGTTATCATTACATGCAAAGTTTGATATATGGACTACCCCCCCCCCCCCCCCCCCCCGCCCTCCTCACTTTGCCTTTACATTTACTTCAGCAGACTGGTCACAGGGGCTAGGCCCGTTTTGGACCCGAACTCTGTGATACAATGAATTTACTATATTTGTGGTATCACAGAGCCCGGACCCAAAACGGACTTGACCCCTTTAAGACTGACATTTCTGTGGGTGTGCGTAACAAAGTAGGACAACTCTAATTGATTTAAGATTCGGGCTCGGACTGTACAATATTTTTGTGCAAAAGCAGACTGCAAGTCATTGTGATTGTTTTCTTCCTACAAAGTATAAACAAACTCAGTCAGGTAAATACTACCACAAAATGATCTCAAGCGGGCCAGCATGGCGGCCATATTGCTCATTTACGTGCATGTAGGAGCACTTACGATAGCCCTTGACCACTCGTAGGGTTACGATCAATATTGATCGCAAATCGTAACTTTTAGCGAAACGGCCTTACGTGCTACGTTCACATTTAAGTCTACGTTTACGATCTACGATCGTTTAGTGAAACGGCCGCCAGACTCAAACCACACAATATATAGTCAAAATATGCATAAACTCTTTGCATGGTACGAAATTCAATTCTTATAGAACTGGCGAATATCTGAGCTCATTGTATATGCATAAACTCTTTGCATGGTACCAAATTCAGTTCTCATTCATTATATAACTAGCGAATAGCTGAGTTCATTGTATAAAAACCTATTTTACAAAACAAAGTCAAAGCGACTTTCAGAAAATAGCCGCTTTTCCGAGAAGTCAAAGCGTTCTGAGGAACAATTGTGTTCAATTTATTGTGTAAACTCATTTAATAAAAACTGTAAACTTTAAACAATTGTTCTTCTTTAATAATATAACTGGGGAAATATCTGGACTTGTATACACACGAAGTCAAAAGCGACTTTCAGAAAATCCAAAGTCAAAGCGAACGTTCACACGCTCAAACACCTGGTATCTAGTCAGATTGACCTTCCCACCTAGCTAGCTTGGCACCCGACCAACTTGACCCCGCTGACCCCTGCACTCAAAACTCCACTAATTTGAATACCTTCACTCAAAACTGCACTCAGTTGAACTCCCTATAAAACCTGCACTCAAAACTGCACTCAGTTGAACCACCTATCTAGCCGCGTTATACTACTAACAGTGACCAATCTCATATCTCCTATAATCAAAACAAAATAAATAGTTGGGCAAACACGGACCGCTGGACGTACCAGAGGTGGGATCAGATGCCTAGGAGGAGTAAGCATCCCCTGTCGACCGGTCACACCCATCGTGAGCCCTATGTCTTGATCAGGTATACGACGTATATCAATATTTACACAACTATTGAAGATGACGCAGATATTTCAGAAGAAGATAAGGTACCTCTTGAAAAATTGAGAATAGAAAAATTGCAAGATCACGTAGTAAGACTGCGCGCTTCACGTAGTAAGACTGCGTGCTAGATGGATGGACGAGGGTAAAACAAAATATTTTCAATTCATAGTCACATAACTATCAATAAAACACTATATAGTGAATCTTTAAAAGGTTTATACTAAAGGAAAACGTACTATTTATCATCAGTTTGAAATTTTAAACAATTGGAATTTTAATTAAGCTCGATACACAGGGAATCACAGCTCTATCATGTAGATGTCAATGATATTATTGATCAGGTTGACATAAAAAAAAACCCTGGATGAATAGACCACTAGCTACTAGTATCTTGAAAGAGATATTGTAGTAAGTGAAACATAAAAGTCTCCAGAAAGTAATGGTTTTACTGCAGAGTTTTTAGAATTTTAGCTTCTCCATCGTCAACTTCCCATATTTATGTAGCAATATTCCATTATCACCTGCATATGGGATTTATATATCTGAACTGATTCGATGCACAAGAGCTTATTCTGCGTATGGTCAGTTTTTAAATCGAGACAAGCTACTGATAAACAAGTGGATGGTACAGGGGTTTCAACAGTTTCGTTTAAAGTCAGCATTTCGCAAATGCTATGGTCGTTATAACGATCTAGTTTGCTAATGCAACCTATCATTGGGTTAAATGCTGTCTGACGTGTTTCATATTGATTGTTAGACCGTTCGTGGCACACTGATTCTGACTACAGATAACTCCGTTTACCTAATCAAGATATAGGGCTCACGGCGGGTGTGACCGGTCAACAGGGGATGCTTACTCCTCCTAGGCACCTGATCCCACCTCTGGTGTGTCCAGGGGTCCGTGTTTGCCCGACTATCTATTTTGTACTGCTTATGGGATTTATGAGATTGATCGCTGTTCGTTATCTTCACCTTTCATTTGAAAAAACGACAGAGGACAAAGGAAAGTAAACAATGTGAACCAACTCGTGAAACAGAGGATTAGCAAACTAGAAAGTGAAATAATCATCAGATATATCCGCAGTAATCTTGTTTCTGAAGAAAAGGATAAAATATACCACCATAGAATCGCAAAACATTGACGAGAGGGTGTTGGTTTTACCTGATAATGTCCTAAGTCAACTGGTGGATTATTCTGCCATGCAAAACGTTGGAAATCTAGACAGTAACCAGTACGTAATCTAGTAAACTAACAGGTAACACTAGTTACCATGGCTTTAAGCTAGAAATAACATGGAAAATACGACTGTAGCGTTGAAAACATGATCAAACAAGAGCTGGAGTTCAAAATCTGGTAAAAGTTTAGCCTAGTTTTTGTTTTGTTTTTCTCAGTATCTGATCAGCTTGTGTCATGGTCAATAACCACTATTGTCATGTCCTTCCATCTGTGAGGCTTAGCTCAGTTTCAAAGAAACTGTTCAAAATATTTTCATCAAACCCTATATGCTGATACATATTGGTATCATCCACAGGCAATAATTTATTTCGTCGCTTGGGGTAGAATTTACTATTAAAGAGTAAAGGTATAAAACTCTAAATATAGGGTACCCAAGTTAGCCGATGTAATATATATATATATATATATATATATAAGCACAAAAACCCAACAACACCCTACCTTCTTAAAGTGTCGGATCTGAGAAGATACAAGGCCAGTAAGGAAATTTATAAAAGCACTGAAAAGGCCACGACACTGTTGGTTATTTAAAACTCGAATTTTCGACGCAACCCGCGTCTTTATCAAGAGACATATATTACATAAACAAATAACACGCAAAAACGACAAGTATCGATAAACTACATTGGTGACAAGAGTGATACACTGTTATACTGAGTGATAAAAATGGTGGTGGTTTCGTTGTAAAGCGTGTTTACTGACTATGGTTTAGAGAGTTTGTACCATGGTCGGGTCGGGATGAAAATAGAATTATTCTTGAATATTACAGAAATCAGATAAATTTAGAGGGAAAACTTACAAAACAATGTGATTATGGAATAAAATGGTGGGAAGATAATGATATGGACTGATTAAGGTAGCAACTTTTTCAAAAAATGGAATTACCCCGTATTTGAAGTGATATTACATGTGTAAAATTGTATACAATAATTTTAGGATGCATGTCAAATGTAGCTGAGTGCTTAGTAAAAATATTGATATACAACATGTAGGTGTCACCATGATTCCTAGCATATAGATGGGTGCAAATACGAAACTAAGACACGTGGTCAGTTGCTGAAGAAATTCCGGTGAAAACATGCAGGGTCTAGCAAAAGGTCTGTAGCTGTGAGGGAAGGTGGATGGCCCCATATTAGAGGTAGATTTTTGAGAAGGGTAGATAAGGTTCTTGATTGTGCACAGTGTCTAAATCCCCATGTTTGGTACTGTGATGGTGTGGGGTGGTGCGGATTAGGCCAAAAGAGGGAAAATCAAAGCAAAAAAGGGGAACCTGCTCAGAGCATGTTTTGTGCACCAGTACCAGTATTTATAGATTACATGTAATTTAGGGTCATAATTTATTAACTACACTAATATGAAATACAAGTATTGACATAAAAGGGAAATATGATTTTTCATTAGTCTGTCATAATCTGACTTTGGTGTATACCCCCTATCCACATGTTTCAAAACCAAAGAAACTGTCCCCTGCCACCTAAGTTCAAAACAATATTAGGTAGGCCGTACCATTGATGATTCGGATATGGTGAACAACGAAAAATAATGATTGCTAGAAGAACACGATCAAACAACAAACAAGGTCAATCAAAAGACACAGATCTAGCATTAAAATCAAAATCAACAATCAAATAGGTGAATGGGGGAGAAGTCTAAGGAAAAAGATACAGTGTTATTTTTCAAGGTAATACATCTTTCAAGGTCAGACAAATTAAAGCCGCATTCTAGAAACCCCGAAATCGCAACACAAAGAGCCATGCGAATCCGAACCTATGTGGATTTAGAATAATGTTTTACCATAGTTTATAGGTCTTAAGATGATATATTAATAAAATACTCGTCTTCAAGGTCAATTCCTTTTTTCCTTTATTTTAAAACGCCGCAATGTCGAGACTAGAATATGAAAGGGAGAGAGAGAGAAAGAGCTATATAAATTCATATTGTAATGATTTCTTATGATGTTCTAACATAATTGGGAAGTATTGAAAGTCAAACAATAATCGCAATTTTGGGAATCCTCGTTATGGCTAAATAAAGGAACTCAAGGTTAAATAAAGGAACTCAAGGTCAGAGCCTTGAAACCGGGGAAACGAATTGTATTTATATTAATCAAACAAAATAAGATATCTTATCAGGTGAATTTTGGCGATTAGGCTATGGAAACTGATTTTAACTAGAGATTTATCCTGGATTCATGAGCGTGAAATCATTCAAATTATTCATTCCACCTGGACGGAATGATTTCAAACGGTGCATCCAGGATTTTTCTGTGCTCTTTCTCTCTGCATCGGTCCATATTGGGTTATGATCAATAACAACCACTTGCATGTCTTGCCAAATGTGACCTCTTTGTTGAAATGTTCCCCTACGGGTTCGGTCACGCGTTTGGTTTTGATGGTTGATCGGTGGTTGTTGATCCTAAGTCTGATGTTTGTAGTTTCCCCAACATATTGTTGTCCACATTGTTTACAATTGATGAGGTATATGCAGTTGTTGGTTTTACAGGAGAGTTGACCCAATATTTTACACGTTTTGCCTGTAGTGAAGCTATGGAACGTTTCTGAGTTATGGCTAAATTTGCAAAGCATTCACCTATTTGATTGTTGATTTTGATTTTAATGCTAGATCTGTGTCTTTTGATTGACCTTGTTTGTTGTTTGATCGTGTTCTTCTAGCAATCATTATTTTTCGCTGTTCACCATATCCGAATCATCAATAGTACGGCCTACCTAATATTGTTTTGAACTTAATTAGTCCATATCATTATTTTCCCACCATTTTATTCCATAATCACATTGTTTTGTAAGTTTTCCCTCTAAATTTATCTGATTTCTGTAATATTCAAGAATAATTCTATTTTCATCCCGACCCGACCATGGTACAAACTCTCTAAACCATAGTCAGTAAACACGCTTTACAACGAAACCACCACCATTTTTATCACTCAGTACAACAGTGTATCACTCTTGTCACCAATGTAGTTTATCGATACTTGTCGTTTTTGCGTGTTATTTGTTTATGTAATATATGTCTTTTGCGTCGAAAATTCGAGTTTTAAATAACCAACAGTGTCGTGGCCTTTTCAGTGCTTATATATATATATATATATATATATATATATATATAAAGCACAGAAATAGCAATGAACTCTTAAATGAACATAACTGCCCTAAGTGAAAATATATTTAATATAAAGCACAGAAAATTTCACTTTATTTGGATACCCACTTCTGCCCCTACCCGGGGTTGAACTCACGACCTGCGGAACCAAATCTCCTAGCAGCATGTAGTCAGCGCGCTAGACTGCTCAACCATCTAGGCAAGTTTAAAAACTTACTTTCGGTCTAGCGCGCTTGTTACGTGCTGCTAGGAGATTTGGTTCCACAGGTCGTGAGTTCAACCCCGGGTAGGGGCGGAAGTGGGTATCCAAATAAAGTGAAATTTTCTGTCCTTTATATTAATTATTTCTTCACTTAGGGCAGTTATGTTCATTTAAGAGTCCATATACTGCTTGTACAAGAGCACTATAGTTCTTGGGACTTTGGCGTGTAGTACCCATAACAACTTTCATGGTTCTAGATGGGATTTTGACCTGCAACCTTGACAAAACTTAATTTTTCAGAGTCATCAACAGGAGATGCACCCATTTCAAACACAGACAGAGTATTAAGTAAATGGTCATTTTTGCCTGTAATCGAAATAAGGTTCTAATTTACTTGTTCCTTAAGAATATGGAAGAAATTACTTCCCAATATGCCAGGAACACGCATTTTTCTATCTTTACCAAAATTATCAACAGGATCCTTTACATATTCCAACATTTGGAATGGAATAATGAACAGTGTCTATCTCTACCTCAATGTAACCAATGTATGGAATTGGTAGATGATTGGCGCCAGACACTCTCATCCATTTAGTTACATCTATTAATTTTGGCTCCGATTTCAACAAATCTCGGAAGTAAGACTCGGTGATAGTAGAGACGTGTGAACCAGTGTCAATTAGACACGATATTAGCTTACCTTCTATGTTGACTGTTACCACCGGACATTTCCCAATAGCTTTCTCAATTATATGCTGGTCAATTGAGTCATTAAGCCCATCGTCCGCTGGTTGACTCTCTACAACGGACGCTTCTCGTTTAAAGGATTGGTATTTGAGCTCTTTGACTTACCTTTCCCCTGAAAAGTTTTGTCATCTTGTAACTGAGTACTACATTCTAGTGCTTTATGCCCCTTTCCACCGCAACGGTAACATGTTAAATGAAATTGCTTAATTTTAGGAAGCTGTTTTCCTTTGACAGTTTTTGCATCAGAATCGGATTTACTTTTCACGACCTGGTCAGACAATTTTTGCAATTGTTTTTGATTTTCTTCAATTTGTTTCTGTTGTACTTTAAGAATGTTCATAAGATCAAGTAATTGACTATCATCTGGTGATGTTAGAACTCTAGATTTGATACTATCTTCTGTGCACATTTCATTCGCAGAGTATTTGCTCAGTGGTTCAGCTCTATAATCTTCAGACCACTGTAACACTGTCTGTCTAAACTCACCAAATGACATAGACTTCCTTTCAAAAGAAAACCGTCTGATCTCTCTCCGGAGAGACGAATCGCGAATGTCCTTAATAAAACGTTCTTTCAACAACTCATCGAAATCGGTGACTACATTTTTGTCTTTCGCGATAATCTTTTCAACTAATTTCATAAGTGCCAAAGAATAATTTTGCAAAGATTCGCCATATCTTTGATCGCGTTGATAAAACTGTTGCTGCAAAGCGCCAAGAGTTTCTGTGCTCACAAATACATCTCTGATTCTTTTCAAAATTTTCAAATTTTTAAAAATTTTCTTTCTACAGTGGGGCGTAATCTTATTTCATCTTTAGCCTGTCCACCCAAATTATCCATTAAAAAATCTATTCTAGCATTTTCATCATGAATAATTCGAAGATGTTCTGCATCTTGTAACCACTCTGATACATCTGGGTCACTCTCTTTCATTGGTCTTCCATTCAACTTTGCAATCTTTTTCTCTCTCGCAAAATAAACAGTTTTATTTCCTTTCATTCCACTCTCAACACTCATTCCCTTTTTTGTTTATATTTCTTTCTGCTTGCAATTGTTCTTGAAGTCTGAACAGTTCGTGCTCTAAATGTTCTGATTTTTGTCTTTCATTGTGAAGCTGCTCCTTAATTTCTTTCTTTGTAGCCATAATTCACATTCTACTAAGTTCACGTTAATGATAAAGTATCTGTATCTTCTACACAGAGTCTGTATACCTGTACATTAATGGCGAATTACAAAAATGTTAGTTTGTGTCACCTCTCTTTGGCGTTGCTTTTTTCACGAGTTGTATTACATTTCTGAGGTCTTTTTCTATCTACCGTCCTCTCCAGTTTTCAAACTGCAGAGCTTCCATGTTGAAGTTTCCTCGATCTTTGAAATCTGGTAGACACACCTAAATATCATAGCTCACTGCCAATGACAACTTATACCGAGAATATCCTGTTTCAAGAGCATAGCCCATCTGATTTCGAAATGTCCACGACGCCACTTTATGACAAAGATTTTGGTTCAATGTCACTATTTTTATTATATATTCAAATTGGCAATGGGCTATTACAAGGAAAAGAAATAAAATACATTAAATATTGTTTCTTTCCAAAAATATACAACATATCAAATACTCAGTCAACAAAGAGATTGTCATGAATATTATGGAAAAAATAAACACAAATACATCAATAACATACCCCAATTGTATGGCAGTGCCACACCCAATTAAACCCGTCTAACCGGAACAAAGAGGGATTCTATTGTGAATAATAAAGAAAATTGTATAAACTCATTGTCGAAATTACTAAAGAAATATTTCACTGCTATAACGCATTAGAATTGTTATAACTATGAATGAACGTTAGCATATTTATGAAATTAATAAAACGCTAAATGTTACATTACTATAGTAGAATTACATGTATTGATACTGATAATATTTATCCAAAATAAAATATCAAAAACATTTTATAATTTGCTTACCAATATTTAAAATGTGTTACCCCGAACTCTATTCGAACACCCTGTGAACTGTGTGAAGGGCGGCTTCAGAATGAAGAGCGTGCACATATAGTGAGTGAGTTATAAATAAGCCGACAAATCTGTTTTAATATTCCAAGTAATGAAACATAATTAATAAATTTCTTAATTACCTGGACTATTATTATAAACACAAAATATTACTATTAAATTGTATCTGAAATTTAAATACATTATTTTGCATATTTTTTAATCTCAAAGAAAATGATTCGCAAGGACAGAACTCTATAAATAACTCTCAATCAATTACGGCGCGCAGTTCGCGATAAAATTCCGCAAAAAGATTTATGTGTCACAGGTATTTTACATAAATTAAAGCATTATGGTATTTCAGAACAATTGATCAGATGGATTGAAAATTATTTGTCTGATAGAACTCAAAAGGTAGTATTGGATGGTTTTTCATCAACCCCTAGACAAACCAATACAGGAGTCCATCAAGGGTCAGTTTTAGGATCCTTTCTTTTCCTTTTGTTTATTAATGATATCTCTATAGACATAAGAAACCCTTTAAGACCTTTGCAGATGATACTTCTCTTTATAAAATAGTCAATGATGATATTGTCAATTCTGCAAATTCAATGACTATCGATCTTGAAAAAATTCATCAGTGGTCTAGTAAATGGGCAGTTGAATTTAATCCAATCAAAACAGTCAATATGGATTTTAGTAGGAAAAATATTTCTCATCCTAAGGTAAAATTTGGTCAGCATGGTCCATTTATTCAAAATGTTCAAACTCATACTCACTCGGAAACAATATTCCAGAAAGATGGAAGTTGGAAAAAGCATATACTTCATATCCTTGCCAAAGCATGTCAACGATTAAATGTCTTAAGAATGTTAAAGTATCAACTTAAAAGGGATTCATTGATAAAAAAATATTTTTCTGATGTGAGGCCCATCTTTGAATACGAAAATATTGTTTGGGATAATTGTACAGAAAGAGATGCTAATTTACTTGAAGATGTTCAAGTTGCAGCAACACGAATAATTATGGATTTAAGGGTAAATTCATCAAAATCGATACTTTATAATGAACTTGGATGGGATATCTTAGCAATAAGAAGGAAAATACGTAAACTTGTGCTATTCCACAAGATAGTTCATGGATTAACCCCCCAATATTTGCAGGACTTACTTTGGCCATATATTTTACCTCCCAACTCTTATTCGTTAAGAAACCAGGATACTCTAAAATTTAACATTCCAATAGCGAAAAACAACTTCGTATATGAATAGCTTTATCCCTTCGACTATAAAATTGTGGAATAACCTAGCTACCCTTGATAATTCGAAGTCTTCCAACACTAATATATTTCAAGTGTGACATCAAAGTTATATATTCCATCAAACCTAGAAATTATTTTAACTATGGCAATCGAAAAGCAAATATACTGCGTTGTCGATTGCGAAATAAAGCTAGTAATCTTAATGCTGATTTATTTAAGCACTTTCTTTGGGAAAATCCAAATTGTGACTTGTGTCAAAATAGTCCTGAAACCACACTTCACTTTTTTCTGAAGTGTCCAAATTGTATACAAAGACAAATACTGATACAAAGTTTTAACGATCTTCAATTACAATTACCTTTATCCTTAGAACTTAGTTTGTATGATGACAATAATCTCAGTGATAACCAAAATGTTGCAATTTTCAGAATTGGACATGAATTTATTTTATCTACAAATAGATTTGTTTAATTTCTTAAAATCTTTCATTCTCATACAACGTAACCAACTTGTTTAAAGTTATAGCTAGCTGCCAGCTGGGATTTACCAAAGCGGCTAGAACATCTGATCATGTTTATCTTAAAACAATTACATATTGATAAATACTGTAATTCCAAAGATGGGAGAGTATATCCCTGTTTTGTTGATTTCCAGAAAGCCTTTTATACTGCAATACACACCAGCGTTAAACTTAAACTTTTAGAACTAGGCATAGGTAACCTCTTTTACAATATTGTTAAGAAAATGTATAAAGTCAGCATTAGTTCAATTAGATGTAATTATTTTGTTCCTGACTCAATGCCAGGAACACTAGGAGTGAAACAAGGATATAATTTAAGCCCAAATTTATTCAAAATCTTTATCAATGATCTGCCCAATTACTTCCAAGATTGCACTGATTGTGTTTTTCTAAATGATCAGTCTGTTAATTGTTTATTATGTGCTGATGACCTTGTACTTCTATCTACTTCACTAAAAGGTCTTCAAAAGAGACTTGATAATCTAAACAAGTTTTGTAATATTTGGGAATTCATTTCACAGCTTCTGGATCTTTCATTCTTGCACAAACGGAATTGTACAAAAAACAATGAAAGCTTACTTTAAGTTGAACAAACACTTTTTATCTCACAATTCTGGAACTAACGTAGGATATATATTTTTGACCACACAATTACTCCTGTCCTTTTATATGGTTGGGGAAATTTTGGGAATCTTTTAACCCATTCTCATGCAAGTTTAGAAAAGATAAAAGTGTATTCAATATTCTGAAAAATTGCATATTAAGTTTTGTAGACAAGTATTGGGTGTTCGCTAGAAAGCATCAACTTTTGGAGTTATTTCAGAACTTGGTAGGCTTCCTTTATCTACAACTTATTAAGCAATATGCTGAATTATTGGTACCGATTAGAAAACATAGAACCTTTTAACAACATAATATCAAATGCATACACAACATCTATGGAACTTCATGACAATAACATTCCTTTCTGGTTTAGCTCTATAATTGCCATTCTTGCATATTTCCCAAATATACATGATACAAAAATAAAGACTGTATCTGCGAACACTTTTACGAAACAAGTACATACTGCTCTCAGATCATTATACTTAAACCATTGGACAGGAACATTTAAATTCTAAGCTTAGAACATACACTAAGTTCAAATGGGTTTTTTTTTTTCAAAGAGAGAATTATTTGTCAATTATTAAGAATTTATGGCCACAGAAGAAGCTTCAGCAGGTTCAGAATTTCATATCATAAAGTAATCATTGAAACTGGTAGATACAGAAATATACCTGCACATCTTAGAATATGCTCACATTGTAATTCTGGTGCTGTGGGTGACGAAATGCAATTTCTATTGTGTTGTGATAAGTTTAATTTTGAAAGACTAGAAATGTTAAAAACAATAAATGAAGAATTTTCTAATTTCAGTTGTCTACAAGACAAATTTATATGGTTAATGAATAATGAAAATCCAAGAATCCTTGTGTCTGTTTCCAAGTAATAAACTTGTATAGTGACTAGTTCATGTATGAGAGTCTACATATTATGTACAGGTATATGTATTACATGTACACTAAGGTTTTACAAATGTATGAATATTCTTGAACCCCAACTTTTGGTACGAGGTGGAACAAATCTGTTTACTTTTTTTATGATTTACATTTTTATGATTAAAAGGTGTATGCAAATGGTTATAGATACAATAACAATATTTTATCTATATAACAGTATGTTCCCTATGCATCGTCTCTTGGTACCTTTAGTTGTTATTCAAACATATTGTACTTAATTGCAATGTTTAAAATGTCTATGCCCCTAGGGGCCCATTATAAACTATCGGTACCTGTATCTGTTTATATCGTTTTTCCTGTGTAATAAATTTCTATATCCATACCTAAATTATATTTGTCAGTCATACATCAAGCTGTAAATTATCATAGAAATGGAAACTGTTAAACATATCATTGTATATCATATTATATTGCTTCATCATCATTATATAATAACTGTCTGTATGACCTTGACCATGTATTTGTATAGAGAGGGCTTTCATAGGCAACGCCTGTTGTACAATCCGTTTATGTATTATATTTAATAAAATATTGTTTAAATTAAAAAAAAAACCTTTCAGAACCACCTGGCCAATTTTAACAAAACTTGGCACAACACATCTTTAGGTAAAGGGGATTCAAGTTTGTTCAAACGATGGATAATGCCCTTCTCCAAGGGGAGATGATAACGAAATAGTAAAAACACACTGACAAATTTTAAAAATCTTCTTTTCCAGAACCACCGGGCCAATTTCAATCAAATCTACATTAGTCTTCACAAAAGGTTTTCTGAGAAACTAGCCAGTATGGGTAGTTAATTCAACAGATTAATTAATTCGACAGATTTCTTGCTCAATGTCATTCTAACTCATAAATAAAATATACATGTACATATAAACATTGAAGGCATGGTTCATCAGGATGAATTTAAAACACATGAAGATGCTTTAAAAGAATTGTAACGGTTGACAAACACAAATCTCAAGTCAGACTTAAATGCAGAAAAAAGTAGATTTTTTTCAGTCCTATCTAGAAAGAGAAAGGCTAGTGTTGAAACATTTTCTACAAGCCATGGACCATTAGTATCGGGGAGTCGGCAACTTCATCTGCATGAAGACTGCTACATTGCACATGTATAAATTTATTATGAACATCTTTCATTAGATATAAATTTATATACGAGGGCTGTTCGATATGTAATGCGTATTGTACCACAGCGCGATAACGCTTTGCACATTTTTGTATATGATGATACTTGTGAATAGCTCTATTCAATACCTTTCCAACGGTATAAACACGAGCCTTCAGCTCCACATAGTTTTAAACTTATAGTCATTTCAATAGAGCCAGTCGTTGACCACTGTTGTAAAAATGGTTTGGAAACGGGTTGAGAATATTGAATAAATTAGAGCTTATATAAAAGTTCGCACAAAACTCGGTCGTTCGGTAATGCAGATTTTTACTGAATTGGGGGAAGTTTATGGGTCTGATAAGGTATCTTATGAGACAGTTCGTAGGTGGAGAAAAAAAATTCTGACTGGCACAGAATCCGTCAAAGATGCAGCAAAATCTGGCCGACCTGTGACTGCAACAGGCAAGGCAAATGTTTCAAAAGTCAGGGAAATAATTGGAAAAGATGGCAGATACACGATTCGTGATATTGCCAAAGCTGTTGGCATATCGCTATTGGGGTGCATTTCATTTTGAAGCGTATTTTGAAAGTACGAAAGATTTCTGCCAGATGGATACCGCATATATTGACAGATGACCAAAAACGGGTACGAGTACAAACCTCTAGCGATTGCTCAAATGTTTCCCAAATTCAACCAAAGACACTTTGCAAACATTGTTACTGGTGATGAAACATGGGTTCACTATTTCGAACCAGTAAGAAAAATTGGAAATAAAATATGACTAACTAAACACGGTAGAAGGCCTGTAGTTGCCAAAAGAACCATAAGCACAAAGAAGGTTATTTATTGCATATTCTTCAGATCATTATACTTGACCCATTGGGTTGATACTGGACAGGAACGTGTGTAGCACGTGACCTGTGTGTACACAATGGCTATGTGTGAATAAATAAAATGAACTTTGAACTATTCTTTACGTATTGAAGGACAGAGCCTCGGTTGGACTATAAATTAAGCGCGCTGCTTACAAATGTACATTTACTTTAGCATATTCTTCTGGTAGTCAAGACACATTTCCACATATTCGATATTCAACCATGAATTTATAACCCAGGATATAGACTAACATATATGTTGTAATTACCCGGACTCGCTCAATACCACATTTATATAACTCAGATCTTGAAAACGGATGTAGTTGTAATATACATTGTACTTCAATCTTCCTTCATCATCTTTAGTAGTAATGTATTGTACATTCTTCATCATCTTTAGTAGTAATGTATTGTACATTTTCAGTGGAGACTTTAGATTGACTTTCCCATCCCTCTTTTGTGACCATGTCAATTATTTGTTTTTATTTATTGATTTTATTATGTATAAAGTATAGCTAGAATAACCCAAAAAGTAACCTTTTTAACTTTTTAGCCTCAAAACCCTGGAGCTTCCGGGGGCTTTTGGACCCCCACCAGGACTTTGCCCTGGACCTAATCTCTGCTGAGATTCGGCTTGACACTAGTATTTGGACTGACAGCTTCACAGAATCTCGGAGCAGTCCTTCATAATTCATGTCTGGAAATTTACTTTCAGCTTCGGCCGGTTCTAGCAATTAATGTACTACCTTGTAGTATAAGGTCATGTGGAACTAATATAGTTTGATAGTCTCAGGCCTGGGGGTTATAAAACTTTTTTGAGCACATTTTCATACTCAAACTCAAACTCCGTGCTCTAAATCGTAATCATACTCAAAAGTGAAGGTTATAAAACTTTTATAAAAGCATTCTCATACTCAAATGGAGTATACATATTCAAGATTTTTCGAGTGTACTTCGGAACTTGCTCAGAGTTATACTCAAAACAAACATGGCTGAGTTTGAGTACGAGTACAGTAAAAGTTTTATAACCTCTAGGCCAGGTCATTACTCCTTAACATTGTAAGGAATTCTGTTTTGATAGATGATATTTAAATGACGTTTTAGTAAATCGTAAAACGACTTTTTAAAATGTTTCTACGATTCATTAAATTGTAGACACGATTTTTCGAAATCGTTTAATACAATTTACTAAATTGTTAATACGCTTTACTAAATCGTTAAAACGATTTTCTTAAATCGAAGAAACGACGTTTTATATCGTTTATACGATTTACTAAATCATAGAAACGATTTATTTTATTTTTTCTACTAGGTTAAAATGGTACGAATACTCTGTCGTATCGATATCTGATAGACCTTTCCTCATGACGTGAACAATGTGCTCATGAAGTATGTCGCATTCCATAGCCGTCACGAATTGAATATGAAATTCATTTTCTTAATTTTCTTTTCTATTCCATCGTTTATGAACTGTCGTGGACATTTTCGTGGTAATAGAAATGGTATGATCTTAGTTATATGTTATGATCTTAGTATGTTGTAATTTTGCTAATACTTTCAATAAATGTACAGTGTATCCATTGTAAACTAATGCATTTTGTTCATTTAATATTTTATAATTGGAAAATTTATCCACATCAACATTCCAAATGATGAAACAAATGTCTTGAAATCTTTTCCATTCACTTTCGATTTCAAAATTCTCGTCCCACAGCTCCCTTGACTTACTTTTCAATTTTGTTTCAATATAAGTAGTATTAACCCAATTGATATTCAAGTGCCACCTTTATTCCCATGACAGTCCTTTTGTTTTAATGAAGTGATTATTGCTAAAAAAAAAAATGTTTTCGTTGAGTTCCAACTTTAACCCCTCTAAAATATAAGGTAGGAAGAAATCAGTTGTTGACTCGTTACAGAAAAATATATCGTAAATGTTTAGGCGTATTGGGTCCTGCGGCTATCGGTCTTGAATTCAAATTAGGACAGTTTTTTTCCTGTAATTTCCTAAGACAGAGGATTTTTAAAATAATGTTTTTAATTTTTTGAATGGTATTTCGATCATAATCCCTTCAATTTCTCTGTTAAAATGTCTTGCCCTGTAACCTGCGTGGAACTTTTTTTCTTTGTAAAATTCTTTTTTCCCTATGACAACTACTCCTCTTTTCTCAGCCTCTATAATTACAATACTAGAGGTCATTGAAAGATCTCCAAGTGGTTTCTTTTCACTTATTATTCTCTTTCCTTTCTGGGATGTTGTGGGTAATGGCAATTTCCCAGAGTAACACAAACAATTCTTTTGTTTTATCTTAATAGATATGGGTTTTTTTTATGTACATGATAGGACTAGGCAGTGGGCATGAGGTTTCTCCTTAAGGTACAAGGATGTACTTGCATGTAGTATAGTGTTTTCATTAATTCTTTACATAGAAATACTTACATGTATAGGTATATCATAGCATCTGTCTTATGTAAGTGAGATTTATCTCATGATATACCAGTAGTTAGACTACTATTAAGCAATACGAATAGAAAAGAGAAGAAAAAATAAATAAAACAATTTGGCAAGAGAAAAAAAAATAACCATGCAAATAGAAACCTAGTGTGATATGGAAGTAGAATTATACATATATACCATTTTGTAGACTTGAAAGTAAATTATAATAATGATATACATACAGTGTTTACATTAGAGAAATACATTAGAGATGAAGAGAAAACGTTTGGTTGCTGCAGTAAACACATGCACTGCTTGAAATATCTTAATATTGATCTGAAGTACATGATCTTCCATAAAGTAGTACACGTAGTTCAAGTACAGGTTGAAGGTCATAACAAGTTGTAATATATTTTATGATTAGTATATTTAGGACATCAGGCGCGTAGCTGCCTATACGCAAGTACACAACTGTGTACACGTCATTTGCGAGAGAGGAAGAGAGATCTTTGCCGTTAAGGTATTCCATGTATAATGAAAGGATAATGAACAGTTTTGAAGGATTTAGATCAACATAAATGTTTATTGTTAAATAATGATGAAAGTGAAGCAGATGAAATTCACATGACTGGTAAATGATTAGAAGCTGACCTTTTTGCACTTAAGACTTTTTGGAAGAGTTGCCTGCTCTTTTTAAAAATAAGAAAAATCTAATTTTCTAAAAATGTGTGTGGTCAATGATTAATTTTATTTCATATTTTCATGAAGACAAAGTGTATGTAACTTTCTACTAAGAGATTTGTATGAAAATATAATTTTGTTTTAAAATATTTTAATAAAACATGTTTTTCCCATATACTCCACTTATTCTAGGTGAAATAAATCAAGCAGTAAACAAAAGTTTTTAAATTCCTATGGTGGATTATTTTTATTTGATGAACCCTTCAAAATGATACCATGATTACAAAACTTCCACCATCCATTTATTAGATATGAAATATGGTCATTATACATTGAATACCTTAAAATATTTGCACCTAAAATAACTGCATTATATAGTCCCGGTTCATAATTCAATCTGAATCATAATGTTCATTCAATCAAATTTAAAAGTACTTTTTGAATTTCAAATCATTAAAATCATTCGAATATCACTTTAATGTATATCACATATGTACAGAAAGTGGACGGATTTAGGATATTCTTTGTTATCAGTAACATTTACCATATATCAGTCGAAAACAACGAAAGTCAGCCCAGCTACACACGGTAGGCATAATAAAACACTTTAGAAATAATTTTGTGAATTCTATTTGTTTTGGAAATTGACAAGAAACCCTGTTTCTATGCACAAAAATAAGTGATTTCATTGGTAAAATCTAGGAGCTTCTGGGGGCTTAGCCCCATGGACCCCATCAGGGTTTGATCTTGGACCCATTCCACTTGCCATACTTTGCGTACACTTCATTTTCTTTCTGGCTACGCGCCTGGACATACAAAAAAGTAATGATAAGTATTTAGGTAGAATCAATCAGTTATCACACATTGGAGTTTCTGATAAACAATGATTATACAAATATTTAAATTACCTGCATTGTTTCTTAACTGACAATGTATTGCATTATATTTACGTAGTCCAAAATATTTTTTTTTTTATAAAGAAAAGAATCCAAGAGGGTTAAGATGACGCGTTATTCCAGAAGCATTTCTAACATGGTCTGGCAAGTTGTTCAATTGTTTAACAGTGGAAGGGAAATAACTTTCCATATCAGCTGTATTTTTAATCTGCGGAACATATAATTGCATTATTTAGTTTAAGATTGTAAAGAACAATTGGCAGACGGTAGGGTTCTATCAAACCATGCAAATATTGAGACGAATAACCATTTCTAATTTCATAAAACAATATTAACTTGCGGGTTTTCCTTCTTGTCTATGAAAGATCCTATCCTAACGATATGAAAGTTTTCTCTCTTCTAAAACGTTCACCCAAAGTGGTGCCATTGTGCATCAGCACAACCAACCATATTGCATTATAAGTTTTGTAGTATATATGACCCTATGATGTGAATATCATTGTATTTTTCTCATTTATAAGACATTTACAGTTCTGGCCAGTAAATTGACAACAGCATTGATAGGAGTACCAAGTCTGATAGGGTTCGACATTCATGTTCATTACCTCACTATTTCCACCCTGAAATGACATTTGATGACCTGTTTGTTAACCTAGCTCGCCTTGGAATGACATTTGATGACCTGTTTGTTCACCTAGCTCGCCCTAATGACATTTGATGGCCTGTTTGTTAACCTAGCTCGCCCTAATGACATTTGATGACCTGTTTGTTAACCTAGCTCGCCCTAATGACATTTGATGGCCTGTTTGTTAACCTAGCTCGCCTTGGAATGACATTTGATGACCTGTTTGTTAACCTAGCTCGCCTTGGAATGACATTTGATGACCTGTTTGTTAACCTAGCTCGCCTTGGAATGACATTTGATGATCTGTTTGTTAACCTAGCTCGCCTTGGAATGACATTTGATGACCTGTTTGTTAACCTAGCTCGCCCTAATGACATTTGATGACCTGTTTGTTAACCTAGCTCGCCTTGGAATGACATTTGATGACCTGTTTGTTAACCTAGCTCGCCCTAATGACATTTGATGACCTGTTTGTTAACCTAGCTCGCCCAAATGGCAACCTGGTGACGAGTTTGGATTATCAGTAGAATTTGTAAATATTTCGAAAATGAAAATAATGTAAAAAGAAATAAAGTCCAATTGGTAAAACTTCATTAGTATTTTGGTCTAGTGCGATAACGGAAGTCTTTCAAACTTTCGGAAATGTCCGATTTACAATTTATTAGACAAGAGCAAAACATCCGTTAAAAATGTGGGCATTCGATCTAGTTGTAGTCTGGATCATCCCGACGTTTGTGTATACGCCGACTCCCCAAACAAACGTCGGGATGATCCAGACTAATCTATAATTTCAGCTGAAATTCGGCTCGGCAGAATATTTGGACTGACGCCTTCACCGAATCTCGGAGCAGTCCTTCATAATTCATGTTTGGAAATTTACTTTCAGCTTCGGCCGGTTCTAGCAATTGATGTGCACATAGGTGACACTGTTGTTCGCTTCAAATCAGTTAGTTGACTATTACACCAAATCTATATCACTGTTAATGCTGTATTACTTACCGTCTAAGTATGCAAATTCCATAAAATAAACCATCACTAATTTTTCTGTTCAAATGAAGACTTCTATGGTGCAATATTTTATCTCCCAAAATTGAAGAGTTCCTGTAGTTTTTTTTTTAAATTAGCGATATACAAGTAGGTATGTAGAGATACAGTAACTAGATAAAGAAGTCTATAAGAACTCTTCAATTCCAGGAGATAAAATATTGTGCCACGGAAATCTTCATTTGAACGGAAAATTTAGTACCTATTTTCATTTTGGGATTTTTATACCTCGACGATAAGCAATACAAACTTATTAGTAATAGAGACTTAGTTTAATAGTCAAATCACCTATATGAAGCGAACAGCAGTGTCACCTAAGTGCACACTAATTGCTAGAACCGGTCGAAGCTGAAAGTAAATTTCCAGACATGAATTATGAAGGACTGCTCCGAGATTCGGTGGAGGCGTCTAACTATTCTGCTGAGCCGAATCTCAACCGAAATTAAAGTAACGAAACTGGGTTACCGACGTCTAAACAATATAAGGAGAGGTTAAATTATAAAGGAAACCTTAGAGAGGGGATGTTTAAGACATTGTTGACTCCATGGCTTATTTATGAAGATGAGAAAATGTTTTGTTCTTTCTGCCACAATGCCCGCGTTATCTCCAACTTTATTCACGATCAGCATCGTTCAAACTTGAAGTTGTAAAATGAAATATATAAGCTACTGATTTCAGACCTAAGAAAAAGACAAATGTAAACTTTGAGGGTATAAACAACAGTTAAGATTCTGGTTGAGACAAATTGAAAGATTTGAGAAGTTTTTCTTTCTTTCTTTCTCCAATAAGGGCAAACAAGAACAACGAACACACAAAGAGTAAACTACAGAGAGGGGAAGAAATCTAAATGATAGACATACATAAAATGTCCATCTGAAATATAGTGTGAATGAAGTTGCGAAAAAGATGAAAGTTAGTCAGAGTGAAGTGAAGAGAATACAGTGGTAGAGAGTATGGAAAGTTTCAGAGATAATGTGAGAGATTGTAATGGGTGAGAGTGAAAACGATGTTTGCGAGGAGAGAGTTGAGATTCTGATTGAAACTGAAATAGAAATGCAATAAATTTTAAAAATAATACATTTAAAGTCCTTTTTTATTCATAAGAGTTACACATGTTTTTGTATTATCTTATCAAATAAATCACATGTGCATACGTGTGCAGATCTGCCATTTTGAACATGCCAATCGGCTAAGGGTCTCAATATATACCTACCATATAAATCTCATACGATTTCAATGAAAAACAAACAAGAGACGCAAAGGCCTTATTGGTCACCTCCGTAGTAGTTAAAAGTATCACTAGCCCCAAGGACTATGAAATCTAGAAAATAATTCCAGCTCTGCATATCTAAGTTAATTTTGATATTCAACTATAGTGTAAAACAAGATGAGTTTTTAAATTTTTGTATATCCCCGAAAGTACCTATATTAATGAAAGACTTTACATGATATATGGAACATTAACACGATACTAACTAATTTGGATCCGTCCTGGAGGAAAAACCCTTGGGTTGCGAAACTAACAATTTTGGTACATCCTTTTCTGCTTTTCCTAAATATGCATTTAGTTTTTATACCGTATCAGCAAAAAAGAAGTCTTTCAAATGATAAAAACAGTAATAACTCTGGTACCAAAACCCTTGCATGAAATCATGAAATTTACAATTTTGATAAAGGACTACCTACTCCTTAATGTCTATTTAGTTGAACTTTAGTATCAATAGCATTAAAGAAGATATTATCCAAACGTTTTACACACATACACTATATATATATCAAGTTTGGTCATATCCTGGAGTCAGAACCTCTACCTCGGGGATCATGAAATCTACAAATCTGGTAGAGACCATCATTTAGTTTTTCTTACAGATGTGCCATTGTAGAGAAGATTTTTGAATTTGATCAATGAATGGCAGTTTTTATCTCGCTCCTAAGGCCTTGGGGGGTGCAGGAGTTCCAAAATTTATAATTTGTGTTCCCTTTGTCATAAAGATGTTTCACACCAAAATTTAAAAGAGTTGGAATGGTACTTATCTAATAGAAGTAAAAAAAAAAAAAAAAGTTCAATTGTTAACACATCTAATCACTGATACCCTGATATTAAAACCTCCATCCCTGGGATCATCAATTTACGATTTTTTTAAAAGGACTATCTGCTCTTTCTAAATATTCAATTTCAGTTTAGTATCAATATCACTAAGGAAGATGTTATTTTAAAAATGTTTTACACATAGACACTATATGCCAAGTTTTGTGCTGATATTGCATAAATATTGAATGCATTTTTAAACGTAAAAACCTATAAACCAAGTTTGGCCCCTCCCTTGACTCTGAACAGGGAATTTACAATTTTGGTAGATACCTTCCTCCTCAACATTACTATGTATTTAGTTTTTCTTACAGATGTGCGGTTGTAGAGAAGATTTTTGAAAATTTGTCAATTTTCGGCAGTTTTTGCCCCACTCCTAAGGCCCCAGGGGTACAGCTAGGGGTGAATTCGATTAAATCAACTCTTGTGACACTAGAGTTGAATTTACGCATACTCAGTCAATGAACTCCATATATGAAAATAAAACATATCGTGTTGTGTGGTGTTTGTTTACAACATGGAGGGTAGGAACGCAAGAAATGCGAACTCTGATGGGGGAAATGTAATATAATGAATTCATTGTTGTATTTGCATAGGCAATTGTTTTATATCTTCTAATTATCATATAATCATGTAGAATTGCATTTTGTAAAATTAAAAACCGTCAATTACGAAAAAAAATCATTACATAGTTTTATTATTATCTGGTAAATTCAGCATTTCGACAGTCTGTGCATTCGCGAATGTGATTTAAAGTTTCCTTTCAGTATCCAGTTCAATTTTAAGTGTCAGAATTATGTTTCGTATCGTGTTTTTATTGATGCGTTACATGTCTGGTACGAAATATAGACAAAACTGATCTTTACACTACGTTTCTTCCTAACACGCCGCCATATTGGAACACTTGTTACTCCTGCTAAAACGGGGAGTATACTCGAGTAACACGAGTTCAACACTAGTGTCGATAATTCGACATTTTATTTACAACTCTAGTTACCCGTGTAACTCGGGTGGCTTAATCGAATACACTCATTGAGTCCTGAAATTTACAGTATGTCCCTCTTGTCTCAAAGATGCTCCATACCAAATTTGAAAAGAACTGGAAGAGTGTTATCAAAAAGAAATTAAAAATGTTCAAACGCACGACGACAGACACTGACCAATACGGGACTTTCGAGATACGGATCCACTTTTTATCGCGCGTTGAAAATAATTTGTAGGGCACGACACTTCCGGATTTAAATAACAACTAAGTAAACAAGCATAGGATACTTCAATTGCTATCAAATTAATTTATTAAAATGCTATTTTCAAAGAAAGGAAGCACTACAACCATTTTTGATTAAATTATGTGAGTTGGCGAGGAAAACAAATATAGGGAATATCTTGAGGATATTGGTAAAAATTCACGCCTTCCACCCAAGGATACGCGTCTAAATGCGCTTTTCTTCCATCTGATTTACACCCAAGTACTAAGCACCAATGGTGACTTGGATCGTCATCTTGGGACGATCCAAGATTCTTTACGGACCGTCTGCTGGCGAATCACCAGTGATATCGACGTCAACTTTGCGTGACTACGGTGTATAAACGTCAAGTCTAATCGGTCGTACCGGCACATCCCGAAAGTTCCGTATTGTAATAGGTCACCTGAGTTTATTCAAGCAACCCAAAAAGTTAAACTGATTACGAATTTAGGTTACCAAAAATTCCATGTACATGCATGCATGTTCAGATAAAATAATAGTTGCTCTGGACATCTACAATACTATCATCCTAAAAAGGTTTCATCTTAAATCCTGAGATCGCTCCCAGAAACAAAAAGTACAGAAGAAGAAGAGTAAAAACAATTTGTTCCCAAACTTTGTTACAACAGACAACCCATATAAATAGGAAAATTACGGAAGCGTATTGCTGCCAATTGATGTTGTTTTTGCTATGTCGTACGTACGAGATACTCAGTCGTTAAATTACGAGATTACTATGTCGTAAGTACGAGATACTACGTCGTACAAACGACATGATAAGTCGTAATATTAGGAGATGAGTCGTATAAACTACATATGCCAATTACGGCATAAGACTATGGAGCGTCAAATTAACATATACTCAAACAATTGAAGATATCTTCAATTATTTGAAGAGAGCATCAATTCATTTGATGCGCAACAATTTAATTAAAGATCTCTTCAAATAATTAATGATATCTTCAATTCTGAATTATTGTGGGCATTAATTGAATTGATGATAGCATTAATTCTTCAGCTGAATTGATGTGCGCTTTAATTGAATTAATGATCTCTTCAAATGAATTAATGATATCAACAATTGAATTGATCTTCGCTACAATTCAATGGAAGAGAACAATAATTGATATAATGCGCGCATTAAATCAATTGATGAGATCAATAATTGAATTGATGCGCGCATTAATTCATTTGATGAGATCAATAATTGATTTAATGCGCGCATTAATGAATCAATGATATCTTTAACTCATTTGAAGATAGCAATAATTCTTTTAGAGAGAGCAACTATGTAATTAAAGATATTTTCATTTCAACATATCCGTTCTTGGCACACTGATTTTGACTGCGGATAACTCCGTTTACCTGATCAGGATATAGGGCTCACGATGGGTGTGACCGGTCAACAGGGGATGCTTACTCCTCCTAGACACCTTTTCCCACCTCTGGTGTGTCCAGGGGTCCGTGTTTGCCCAACTATCTATTTTGTATTGCTTATAGGAGTTAAGAGATTTATCACTGTTCGTTATCTTAACCTTGCATCCACAATTGAATTAATGATCTCTTTAATTAAATTGTTGCTCTATTTAAAAGAATTGATGCGCACATTCATTCCTTATACAAAAGCATTATAAATAATCAAAAATATCTTCAACTGAACTAAAGAGATCATCAAATTATTTATACCAAGCTCTAAATTATTTATTGCGAGCAATATTTCTACGAAATTGATGCTCTCATCAATTAAATTGAAGAGAGCAAATAATAGAATTAATGCGCACATTAAATCAATTATTGCTCTCATTAATTCAATTGAAGCGTGCATTAATTCAATTGATGAGAGCAATAATTAATTTAATGCGCGCATTAATTCAATTGAAGAGTGCAGTAATTGAATTAATGATACTTTCAAATAATTGAACATATCTTCAATTATTTGAGTTTATGTTAATTTGGCGCTCCATATAAGTCGTTTTAACGCGATAATTCGCTCAAACGACATAAGTCGAAATACTAAGTCGTAATAACGAGATAAAAACTCGTACGAACGAGATAATAACTCGTATGAATGAGAAACAGTAGAATTTGTGCATGTATATATCACCGATGAATCTTTTTAATTCAACTTAAGCAATGTATATATATATAATCGGGAAATAATTGATGGACACATTCTTCTTGAAACTTTAGAAACATTTTATTTTACTAAAGGCTCCAGATGGAGCATAATAGTACCAAAAAAGTAAAATAATGAAAGAAAAATAACACGAGATACCCCAATCTCTAATCTTTCAATATAAAACTTCAGAAAATTGATTTAAAAGGGAGTTTGGTAGTTTTAGAGGGCATTTCGGTAATTTCTAAGGCCATTTCGGTAAATCACGGGTATTTTGGTAATTCGAGGTACCAGAAAATCATTGGTAAACAGGAACACGTGAAGAGAAGCATGTTGTCAAAATACGGGTTTATGCATTGGAGAAAGATATCTTAAAGATACCCCAAGACTGAAAAAAGCGTAAATTACAACTTGAGAATCCTTTAATCTTTCTATTCAATAAAATACATCCACTTTATCTTATACCACTAGCCAATACTCGTACACATGGACACCATTTTAATATTTGTATTTTGCGAATGAAAATTCAAGATAAAATATGTAATACACTTGCTTAAACTTTTATGTAAAATTCCTTCTCGGGATTGATTCAAAGGAGACACTGAGGATAAATGTCATTGCTAATGTCACCAACGATGTATTGAGGAATATATAATTAAAACAGTGTAGGCCGAAAGCCATATATATTCTTTTGAAAAAAGAAGCGCATAGCAACGTTTTCCAATCAAGGATTATCAAATGGGACAGGTCTACAGATAATTGCTTTGCACAAATTTGTATACGCTTGCTTTGCACAATTCACACATTTTTATCGAGTTGGCATGAATTTCTCGTGAGACATAGACCTTAACCCTATAAAAGCCAGGAATTCTCAGTTTTTTTAAAATCAGTTGTGCCTTTAGACAGCCAAAGACTACTAGAATCCTTCATTAGTACGAGTGTGGGATAGAAAAATTCCACCGAGGGCACAAAATTCGCAGTCTAGGACGAGACTTTGCCGAGTCCTAGACAGCGAATCTTGTTCCAGAGGTGGAATTTCCCTATCCCACACGAGTAATTAATGCAGGATTATTTTTCTCACATTTTACCTACAGTTTAGTGTATAAATTTAGGAGCTTTGAGAAAATTCTAAATTATCAAAATACTCATTTGAACTTCAATGCAAAAACTAATTAGATAGGCAGAAAGAGCATACCCGAAAAAGGTTTACACTGTCAGGGTAAACTAAAAAACCCAAGGTTGTCCACCAGAAAGCTATACTACATTAAGATTAAAGAAAACGATGCAAAATATTTACTTCACCGTGTAACGTAAATTTTCACCGTGTAATGTAAATCATAGAAAATATATGACGTTACAATCAAATGACGTCGCAGCAGTGTGAGACAGAAAAATCTCACATGGGTAAAGTCGATCTCACACTGGTGATAATGTGAGAAAAAGTAATGCCACATCTCAAAGAAATCTAGTGGAAAAATGCAATTGGTCGATAAGAAGCAGGCGAATCACAGACAGCAGTTGCCTATATGTCCCTGAGTACCATATATTGTATTTGGGACAGTTATCACCAACACGGATCAACACGTGACCGTCCCTGTTCTTGGCGACCAACAGTAACAACGTTGTTCTAGGATAGGGTCATCAGACTAAGTCATTAGCCTGTTGCCTGAAAGGTTCACAACAACTTCATCTACAGCTGCTGTTGTTCCTGGACAACACAAACTATCAGACCAGACAGTCGGTAACCGTTTGCGTGAGGATAGAATTAGAAGAAGGCGACCTGTAAGAGCTGTTGTCTTGATGCAGCAACGTCGACGAAACAGACTTCAATGGGCCCAGACACATCGGATGTGGCCACAGATGCGCTGGAGAACTGTTTGGTTCAGTGATTAGTCAAGGTTTCTACTGCACCCAGCAGGTGGAAGAGCAAGGTTTTACCGACGTCGAAATGAGCGTTTTCCTCCTAACTGCATCCAGGAAGTCGACAGATTTGATGGAGGAAGTGCAATGATGTGGGCAGCAATATCTCATACCGGAAGACACAGTTGATGCATGTGCAGGGCGATCTAACGGCCCCGTGCTACAGTGCTGAAATTCTACGGCATCATGTTGTACCAATTATGCAGAATGGTGCAAATTTTCAGCTTGACAACGCAAGACCGCACACAGCTACTTTCCTTAACGCCAACAACATCCAAGTTCTGCCATGGCCATCAAAATCGCCGGATTTGAACCCTATTGAGCATCTTTGGGACGAACTGGATAGACATGTCCAACAAGGTCAATCTGCACTTCAGACATTGCAACAACTTATGAATGTGTTGCAAATGGAGTGGAATAGCATCCCTCGACAGTTTATTCGAAATTTGATTTCATCAATGGGAAGACGATGCCAAGCACTTATTGATGCCAACTGTAGACATACCAGATACTGAAGCGAAGTGACCTTGAACATTTCAAGTGCAATAAACATTCCTTACAAATTAACATTTGGACATTAGTGTGATGTTGAATAAATTCATTTATATCAAACATATTGTCACAGGGTGACAATTACGTATTTTAATTATCAAATGTTATATGCATTTTATTCATTTCAGATTGTTCAATACACTTTCATTCATTCATTCATTCACCTGTTTACTAATTCATCCATGCATTGTCATCGTATTCGTGTTGTGTTCTTGTGAAGTGGTGTCGTGTGGTTGTGAATAGTGTTTTGCTGAGTTAGGTATTTGTAGAACAAGTGAATATTTTATTAGAAATTGCAGAACAAGTTTTTTAGGGAGTGGTAGTAGTGTACGCATGTGTGTGAGCTTGTATAAAAGGATGAGCACGGATTAATTTAGAGATTAACAAGATTAACTTTAACGCAGTACGTCAGGGTGAATCTCACACCGAGATACCCTATACGGATATATATTCCTTTGCGGGAAATAAATATATATAACTGGTAAAAACTGAATCCATTTAAATCATTTTAATCTATTTTATAGTAGTTTATTGCTCATTATATGTGAGAGAAATTGTATGTGTGAATGTTTCATTTTCATTTTAGGTCATCGTCATAACTACAATTGGACTCATCATATCTGTTGGATCAAAATAAAATTAACTGAAACCTGCACCAACAATTCTTCTTGTTGTAAGACCCCGTGACAATGGCGCCCAACGTGCATTACCAACGACATGACGGTGACCAGTGGCAGTGATATCTGTGAATAGTAATAGAAACTGTAGAGATAGTTCGTGCGGTACCTGAAAATTGTGCGCATACAACTGTAAAAACAAATATTTACGTATGTAACATTATCTAGTGGTTGTTAATTGAATGATGATTATCAATCGAAACATCTATTTGAATCCAAATCCAGCTGAAAAAACACTAGAATTTCCCGTGTCTGTGTTTACGGGCGACGAGGGAATAAACTTAAATTTTACACATTGCAATATATAAGGAGTGTGACGTCACCAAAGAACCGAGAAAGTTCGGATTTCTTGCGAATCTGCCGTCGTCTGAGAAACTTTCGTGGAGTCATAGGAGACTACCAGTTCCTGACATCCGTGAATTCCGTGTTTGTGTCCGCAGAACTTGTGTATGTCCGTGAATTACTGTGAAGTCTATTTTTACACTAATTACCATACATTTTATAAGTACTTTCACTTTGTATTGTATTATGTCTGTATTTTTATATGTTCAACTTGTCAACTGTTTGTATATATGTCATTTGTTCGTATCATTCATCGTATGCAAGTGTGTAGTGTGTCTGAGAGTGTTGAAAATTAAACTTAAAATTTCAGATTTTCAATAGGTCCGTGTCAAAACTGGGTTGTACAGGGTGTATATTTTGACATGTTTGACTATTCTAATTTCTACTAACACTATTGCACAGTGTGGAAGAGTAGACAAAAAAAGAAGAAGTTGTTTTCGGGTTCAGATCAAGTTTCTTGGGTTTAGATTTCAGGAAGTTTTGTTCAGACTGAAAAAGGGGGTATTAAACATTTCTCATTGATTTCATCATCATTACTCTTTAAACCTAAATTTTATTTTATTTAAAGATTTCTTCTTCTTTTTTTTCTTTTTTTTTTTTTTTGCAGCATTTATTGGACATCAGTCTTAAGATCCTAGAGATTGTCAAGACAATTACTTAGTCTTAGTTATTAGTGTACAGGCTGTTTACTTCACCTTGCATATTATCATTTGTTGGTTTGAATTTTATGACTTTGCTAGATATATTTTAGCTGAGTTGCTATTACTCAAAATGACTGAAGGCAAAGGAGAAAGAAAGGACAAGTATGTCAGACGCTGGGAGAACGTTTTCATTTTCGTCAATTTCTCCAGTTGGTGGAGTGCAACAAGGTCTAAATCAAACTGCGAATTTTCAGAATTTCAGTTCCACTTCAAAGTTGCCAACATTTAGTGGGAATAAAGAGCCCCAAAAAGGGGAGGTAGCTTATGAAGTCTGGAGTTTTGAGGTCAAGTGTATGAGAAATCTTAAGGTTGTGCCAGAGGCAATTTTGCTCCAAATTTTTAGAAATTCACTAAAGGGAAATGCAAGGTCATTGTTAGTATCCCTAGGAGAGCAAGCTTCTGTTTCACAGGTCTTGGATAAGCTAGACGGTTTTTATGGCATGGTTAGCAGTAGTGAAACTTTAATGCAAGAATTTTACAATGATAGTCAAAGAGTCTATTGTTCAATATGGATCACGTTTAGCGTCTGTAGTTACTAAAGCAGTGAAATTAGCGCATATTGATAATACAGCAAAAGATGCTATGTTACCTAGTAAATTTTGGACAGGACTCAGAGGCAAGTCTCTCAGAAATGCTACGAGATATTTGTTTGATAGTATTAAAGATTTTCAAAGTCTTTTTAAGGAAATAAGAAAAGTAGAACAAGAGGAAATGTGTAGCAATAGTAAGTCAACTGCAAGGAAATCAACTACACAGATGAACGTAGCAACAGCCAAAGTAGATAAAGAAACAGACAAGCAAGAAATCTTAGATGCCTTGGGGAACATAGAGAGGGGACTGGAAAGAGTGGAGACACAGCAGGCTCACAGATTGGCCAATAGAGGTAGATCCTTTCAAAGAGGAAATTACAGGGGGCGAAGAGGATGGTTTCCAAATAGGGTACCCAGTTCAAGGTATCTTCACAGAACAGGTAACCCAGAAAACAAAACCGGTAACCTAAAAGAGGATTCTCTTCTATCGCAGGGCAGATAGAAGAGAACATAACCTCAAACTTTTAAAAGCCCTTCATTGCAAGAGAGGATGGTTGGTCCCTCAAATGAATCCAAAATTAAAGTGTGTGGCAAAGAAACTGTTTGTTTGATAGATAGTTCCATGGTAACAACTGTTTCAGAATTGTTTTTACAATTCTCTGCAAAATAAACCAGATTTACATGATATTACTGAATTTCAGTTAGATGTCTATGGAGCAAATGATGGTAATTTGCAATACGTAGGTTACATAGAAACAAATATCGAGGTTCCACATATGAATGAACCACTCTTTATTCCAGCTTTGGTAACAAAGGTTTCTGGCATCAATGCCAGGATACCTGTTATCATTGGAACAAATGTTCTGAAGTTTTGTAAAGATTTAACAAATGTTGGGGATGAAGCCTGGCAAAATGCAACACAAAGTATGTGTATGGACAATTGTGTGCCCGTAAAATCCACTAACATATTCCCTATTACAGTAGGCTCAAATGAAGTCAAATACGTCAAAGGTGTTGTTAGGAATGCTTCTACGGTTCAATCAGTACTGACAGAACAAGCTGAGAATGGCCAACAAGGTTTAGTTGTCTGTCCTAGACTGCTATGACTGAGGATTATAGGTAGAACAAAGACGGTAACTGTTAAGGTTTGTAACATTTCAGCAAGTGCAGTTAAGACTCTTCCAAAGACAAACATTTGTAATCTTGGGATCCACAGCCTGTAGCACCTAAGAAAGAAACCAATTTGACAGACTTAGGAGTGAAGATTAATACAGATAAATTGTCAGATCAAGAGACTAGAAAAGTTCAGAAGGTACTGGAGAAATGGCGGTATTTGTTTTCTACATCGCCCACAGATTTGGGTAAGACGGATGTGGTGAAGCACGAGATCCATCTTACAACGGACGTTCCATTTAGGGAGCCATATAGGCGAATTCCTCCAGGGATGATTGAGGAGGTAAGGCAGACACTAAAAGAGATGTTAGAGACAGGATCAATCCGTAAGTCCAATAGTCCCTATTGTTCGAAGATTGTATTATGCAGAAAAGCGGATAGGTCTTTAAGGTTTTGCATATATCTTAGAAAACTTAACAGCAGAACATTTTGAAATGCTTATCCACTACCTAGGATAGAGGATACTCTGGACAGGTTGGTAGATGCGAAATATTTTAGCAAACTAGACCTTAAATCTGGCTATTGGCAAGTGGAATTAAAAGAGGAAGACAAGATGAAAACAGCATTTACGATAGGCCCATTTGGTTTCTTTGAATGTAACAGGATGCCATTTGGTTTAACCAACGCACCTGCTACATTCCAAAGACTGATGGAAATGAGTATGGGTGACATGAATTTGAAGGAATATTTACTTTTTCTAGATGACATTTTGATATTTTCTAGTAAATTTTCAGAGCAATTGGAAAGATTATAATCTGTTTTTCAAAGATTACATGAGTACAAGTTAACACTTAATCCGAAGAAATGCGAGTTTCTAAAAAGTGAAGTTCGGTATCTGGGTCATGTGGTGTCTGAAAAGGGGATATTGACCGATCCAGGTAAAACGTCATCTCTCAGAATTTTTTTTTTTATAATTTATTAATTTTTTATTTCACAAATATTGACATAAGACAAAAAAAACATTTGCCATTTTTTTCTAACCACTTTCACACACTTTCATACTCACACTCATACATTTGTTGGTAAGTGCTTGCATTTTTAATATAATTATAAGAGAAAAATTATAACAATACAGAGGTCGAGTAAATAGATTAAAGTACATGTGGCTTCAAAAGTAGAAAAGAATATTTCTTGAAATAGCAAAATTATGATATTTTTTATGTTGTCAAAAAGTGTTTTCCATACATGCCAGGTATTTTCAAATTTTTGTATTTCTAAATTCTGATACGCAATACATTTTTCAACCTTGTATTTGTTGTATAGATAGAACAATAATTCCAAGAATCTTGGCAATTTGGTTTTTTTTTTTTCAAACAAGAAAAAATATATTGTTTTGTACATAGGATAAGGAAATTTGCAGTTCTGTTGCCTTTCGACTGAAGTCAGCATTTCGCAAATTCTATGGTCGTTATAACGATCTAGTTCGTCAATACAACCTCGCATTGGGTCAAATGCTGTCTGACGTGTTTCATACCGATTGTTAAGCCGTTCTTGGCACACTGATTTGACTGTGGATAACTCCGTTTACCTGATCAGGATATGGGGCTCACGGCGGATGTGACCGGTCAACAGGGGATACTTACTCCTCCTAGGCACCTGATCCCACCTCTGGTGTGTCCAGGGGTCCGTGTTTGCCCAACTATCTATTTTGTATTGCTTGTAGGAGTTATGAGATTGATCACTGTTCGTTATCTTCACCTTGCATTAGGCGCAAGACCAAAGAAATACCCAGAGCAGAAATGATTCCTATCCGAACATCTAGACCTCAGAAATCCAAAGGTGGATATGAGAATATTTTAGTCATAACCGACCATTGTTCCAGATATGCCATGGCAATTCCAACAAAAATCAGCTAGCATCGACAACAGCAAAGGTATTGTTTGTATGAACTTTTCATTTTCCATTACACTTTCCCAGCACGTATCCATTCAGATCAAGGGAGGAATTTCGAGAGTTCTGTAATCATAGAGTTGTGTCGTATAGCAGGAGTCAAGAAAAGCAGGACTACTCCCTATCACCCTATGGGGAATGGGCAAGTTGAAAGGTTTAATCAGACTCTTTTGAGAATGTTAGCTACCTTGGATGAGCATCAGAAACAAGATTGGAAAACTTATGTTTTGCCAGTGGTACATGCATATAATGCAACTAAACACGAGACTACATGGTATTCCCTTTACTATCTAATGCTTCGTTGTCACCCTCGTTTGGCAATAGATGCTTACTTTGGTATTAAAAATTCTAAGAAGCAGGTAAGAAGTAGGGAAAACTATGCTCAGAAATTACAAAGGAGATTAAACTTTGCATACAGAGTGGCAAGGGACAACATACAGAGGAAATCGGATATGTACAAACGGAATTATGATCAGAAGGTAAGATTTGAGAAGTTGGAAGAAGGTAATAGAGTTCTTGTTAGGAAGTTAGTGTTTTCAGGAAGATCGAAGTTATCGGACAAGTGGGAAAGAGATCCATATGTGGTGGTTGAATAGCCTGTTTCAAACTTTTCGGTTTATAGAGTTAGGAAAGAATCAGGTTGTGGAAAAATTAGAACATTAGATAGGAATTTATTATTATCATGTATGTGTCTCTCAAATTCAGATAGTACAGAATTTTCAAATAGAAAGCAAAGGCAGAAAAATTCAGTGCAGGAAGAACATAAAGTGCAAGAAGGTTCATTAGAATAAGAATCAGATAGTGATCATGATCAGGATATTATTTTTACTAAGAATGTTAGAAGTAAAAATATTCAAACAATTTCAAAATTCCATCAAAACTATCATCCAGTTTTGTTGGAGATTTCATCAGAAGCAGAATCGGGGCAGGGATCCTTTGCATCCACATCTGAATGGTTATAGTCGTAGAGAGTCCAGTTGTGGTAGAGCCAAGGAGATCCACAAGGGATAGAAAACCACCAGATAGATATGGTACTTGGGTTTCTCCTCAAAATGCCCAAATTTGGTATGTATAGGGGGAGAACATCACAGGTAAGAGAGACAAGTTGTTTTTGAATATGAATATATGGTTTTATGAGGGATTGGTCTACATGTGTATGATGCTGTAGTTAAGGATTGAACTTCATGATTTTGCACTTACATGGATATGAAGTAGAAGTAGTGTAGTTAAAATGGTGTTATAGCATACCATAGTAGACTTTAGAAAACTACGTTTGGAATATTTACATGTTGTACACTTGATGTGTTATGTTGAATTTATTTTGTATATAGATGTAGTTTAGATGTAGTTAAGCATATTAATCAGTATTTGGTTTTGCTTCAGGAAATGCCTGGAGACATTTCATTAATGTGACAATTACATATTTTAATTATCAAATGTTACATGCATTTTATTCATTTCAGATTGTTCAATACACTTTCATTCATTCATTCACCTGTTTACTAATTCATTCATGCATTGTTATCGTATTCGTGTTGTGTACTTGTGTGGTGGTGTCGCGTGGTTTGTCTTGTGAATAGTGTTTTGCTGAGTTAGGTATTTGTAGAACAAGTGAATATTTTATTAGAATCAGAACAAGTTTTTAGGGAGTGGTAGTAGTGTACGCATGTGTGATTAGAGATTAACAAGATTGACTTTAACGCAGTACGTCAGGGTGAATCTCACACCGAGATACCCTATACGGATATATATTCCTTTGCGGGAAATAAATATATATAACTGGTAAGAACTGAATTCATTTAAATCGTTTTAATCTATTTTATAGTAATTTATAGCTCAAATCATCTTATGTGAGAAATTGTATGTGTGAATGTTTCATTTTAGGCCATCGTCATTACTACAATTGGAGTCATCATATATGTTGGATCGAAATAAAATTAACTGAAACCTGTACCAAGAGTTCTTCTTATTGTAAGACCCCGTGACACGTCCTTGATAAATCTTGATTTTATTATATCCCCTAAAATCAGGTATGCATTTCTTTATTTGAAGAGTATATAAAACCAACATCATTACAATGTTATTGGACTTAAACGGTCTCTCACAATTTGTTCTCCTCTTTTAGAAATTATATCAATAGCATGAAAAGCACCAAACATGTTCCAAAAATATGGCTGTAGTGTTGGTTGACGAGGTCAAGTTGGATTTAAATCACCTTTACCCTTAGTTTAGAATTGACGGCAAGTCTGAGCCGTACTCGCCTATTAAATCTTTCCCTTGTGCAACAAGTGACCTCGAATCAATAATCCGAGCTTTAAATCCAAGATGCGCAACCGGTCATTAGTCACTTACAATAAATAAACTTTCATATGAGGAAGGGCATCAACATTTGTGAGATAAATACAATAGGTATATCGAATCAACATTTGAAAGAAAGTTCATATTGTTGATTAATAAAACCTCATTGATGTATTTAAATGTTGAGTTGAAGGCCATAGCAAGGTAATTTTTTCTTTTCATGTAAAAACTTTTAAGTATATTCTGACTTATAAGAATACAAAAACGGGTCAGCTAATGAAAGGAGCATAATTTGTGTCCATGGTAATTCCAACACTTTTGGAAGACCTGATCACCCAAGAATAGGTCGATATTGTCAATATGGAACTCCAACATCTTTTTGATATCAACTATTGTGGTGTAAAGTGTTGAAAAGTCATACATTTTGATGTTGTTGACTTTGGAAAAGTTTAAATTGACTAAAAGTAAAGTTTTGAAATCCACTTATGATTTACACCAAATATTCCGGCACAATAAAGCAGAAGTTTCTCCTTCACAAAAGTTAATATTTTCGTGAGGAGTAGAGATAAGGGCATAATTTTTTTATGTAAGTAAATAAATTTACAAGTTTTAAAAAGTCAAATGGACATTCATCACTGCAACTGAATCTCAATCAACTGTATGTTTGAACATTCACCAATCAAGGTATTCAGTGGAAAGGCCCACTTTTTATGGAACAATATTAGATACGATATTGTGATTAAGGAATAGATTGCTGAGAAAATAGCCACAATTTCAAGTTTATTAGTTAATGAAATACAGCCTTAACTTAGATTTTTGTTATAACTCATCATACATTTTAAGTTTATCATATTAATAGACGAATTCTATATAAGGAATTCATTGCAGCGAATGATATTTTCGTGATTAGGTGAAGTTCGTACATTTGCAGTGATTCTAAAAAGTGGTTTGATTTACATGTATTAAAGTCATCAATCCATAATATAACAATGAAATACTTCCATATTTTTTAATTCATATTCTAATGTGTATTTCGTAAAATGTTAAAATATCAATAATTTTATACATGCAACATATTCCTCAAAAACAGCCTACAATGGATAAAATCCTGATCCATTCCAATAAGTGGAACATAACTGTAAATAACAAATAATAGCATGAAATCCGCAACTGACATTGAACGATGAAAAGAGAAATTGTTGAACAACACAAATAAAAGATTAGTAATATGAATTTCGAAACTAACAAATACTTTTACCACAACATTTCACTAGTGTATATTGTCCTTCAATACTTCACAATCTAAATGTACATTATTTACTTAGAGGGAATGTGCTCCGTGACACAAATAATTTTCAGACAGTACCGATACATCATATCTGTCATTGAGTGTTCCAGAAGATCACGAGTTGAAATATTTGGCAGTAACAACAGCATTATCTCCCCGTATGAAAGTTTCATGGTTGCCTGGTATAATTTCAACCTTCAATTCTCCAGAACACACCTAAAGAGAAGGAATATCAACATTTGTCATGAAAAGACACAAACATATATATACAACAGGTTGTTAATAAAATTAAGGATGATCTCCCTCACGCATAGCTCTTATCCTTGAACGAATTTGACTCCACTTTTTTGGCACACTGTTTTTGCCTATAATAGCCCTAAAACGTCATTGTTATTTCGGATTTCAAACATTTTGGTTGAGCATCACTGAAGAGACATAATTTGTCGAAATGCGCATCTGGTGCATCAAAATTGGTACCGTATAAGTTTTACATACTAACATTTGTTTTTGATAAAATGTCAAAGAATCATCTTCGTTAACCAAGTATTTCGATCCCAAGATAATGGTTTGCAACTCTTATGAGGAAAGCTTTCCAATCTCAAAAAATTAGATCAATGAAACATCTTTATAAAATTTTCAAAGAGGATTATATCTAAATAATAAGATATTGGTGTGCTCTTTTCAGTTGTTAATTTTCACTACTTTCGTACCCACCTGAGAGAGTCCATAATCTGAGTCTTTGGACTGGAGTTTGCTGTCTGATGCCCTCAATAGACGAACAGGGCACCGAAGCTTTCCACTCAATGAAAATTCCTCAGCAATCAGTAGACGTCGGTAGAAAAAGCTTGCTGCTTTCTCTAGATCCTTCGCATTGGGGAACAACCCAGTCGACATCAAAACGTCTGCGGTAATTTTAACCCTAGTCTCAAAGTCGCTCCCTGAATTAAGTTGTTTTACCACCTGTAACATTACAATGTTTTATCATCATTTCAAGTTTTCTAAAACCAACCTTGTTCCAGACAGAGTATGAAGATTGAAGATTCAAGAATGATTTTAGTATCACCTGAGCAGTGTGTCCAGGAAGAAAGTGTTGGACAAAGCTACACAGAGCTTCTGTTTCAGCCATAGCATCGTTTTCAATAGTTTTACGATCTCTATACATTCCAGTGTAAACTGAGACAAAGTTGTGGGAGCCATCTAGCAAAATCATCTCATTGATGATCTCTCCTGCAGCCTCCATCTGAGTAGCTATTGCCATAGCAACACATGCACCGAAGGAATACCCTGATAACAAGTAAGGGCCACTCTTTTGTATGGTCTGAATAGACTGAAAAGTAATACTTCACAAGTTAACACAGCATTTCTTTTGAGAACATCAGATTGATTAACATTTTTGTTGACCAGAGTTATTTTATTCAATAAATTGTTGTAGCTTGTATATCTGGACAGACTCGCAGTTTTTTTCCTTTGGAAATGTTGTACTATTCAGATGGAACGTAATCTCTGTGGATACCTAATGTTACTGTTATGCAATATATTTGTACTTGATTGACACCTCTACCTAGACAAGATTCTAGACGCTCTATTTTCAGAACAACGTTTGTTAAGAGTTCACTAGAAAGTTTGCCTGCACTGAACACTTTCTAGGAATGGTATTTCCTAGAAGTTGGTTTTAGTATAAATTTGTGGTAATGAGCACTCTATGCAATTACATTTGGATATCAAAACATTAAGATTTGGATTTAACAGCCGGTTTGTGACAGCGTATTCTTGTGTGTCAATTCAAGCTCGGCAGTAAAAACATCGGGCGCTATTTTATTTGGCTTACTATAAGATAGTAATTTTTTTAGCGTTGATATATTTTTCTGTAAATGACTGTCAATATACCGGGTAAATTGTTAAATCTTTGAATTGTTTGCAATTGATTTCTGCTGGTTTTGGGTTAATTCTGACCCATAAGATTACCTGAAGATAATATGCAGCCATAGATGAGATTGAATCTAAAGGCACATCTGCTGAGCACTGTAGTCCATATATAGTGTGTGGAAGTTTCTCCACCAGGTCCATTAGACTAGTACAATCCCCTGAAAAAATAACACAAATTGCTGAAATAAACCACTTTTGCATTAGACCTAACCATCATCCATTCTCGGGCCATTTAATATTCAAAATATAATATACAAAGACGTTTGCTACCTTCCAAAGGGTGCACCAAAAAGAGTGTCTTGTCACTACTTTTCTTTTGAAGACATATGATGGATTCGTCTGGTATCATTTTGTCAAGCCGATATCTGAAAGAGTTGACTGTTTTATTTTCGGGCTCCTGCTGCTGGCATCCATTGTTGGACAAGTCCTGCAACTTCTTGATGGTGAGTTGCCTGATTTCTGTTGTGGACAAAACTGAGTCATAGTCTCTCTCTAGTAACTGTTTGATTTCTACACCCATCAAAGAGTCCAAACCAAGGTCACCTAGACTGACATCCATGCTGATAGTGCTCACATCTTTCACCCCTTCAAAGTTGATTTAACAATAAATGACACTTTACATTCCATTTGAAGCTAAATTCAGTGTGTTAAGCAAAAGAAAGAAATCCATAGATATTCAGACAATGTTAGTATATCTTTTAGAGATGGTTAACTTCAATATCAGAGATAGATTATAAGTCTTTATTCAAGATATTTGGATGTACAAATGTTTCTTTGCTGTTCTGTTTGAGAAATTTTTACTCAAATTGAGAAGTCACCAGTTGTAGGTGAAGTACCACAAATTTAGACCTATGCTTAGCGCTAAGGACTGTAGTAGTGAGGGTTCTTTAACGTGCCAACGCTTGCTGCATCACAGTACCTCCCTTTTAAAGGTCATAATTCTCACTTCTAAATGACAAGTGTGGGAGAAGGATCATTCACAGCCTATATTTACGTTTTATATTTGACGCGGTTGTGGCATGAGTAGGGCTTGAAGTCACGACCTCCCGGTCAGAAAGTGAATGTTAAACTGTACAAATGTAAACGCTACAGTCATACACACCAAGAATGTTGCAAACAGCTTGGACAACATCATGTCCACTTCCACTGCTTTTAGTCTCAGTTTTGGACTCAGCCTGAATAAAGCTAGACAAAACTGGTTCTGATCTATTTAAGAACTGGTCTAGAGTGGATAAGCATGACATCATTCTCTGAGGAAGTGTTCCACCAATCACTGAATCATTATTGCCCATGGTTTCCAAAACAACTCCAACATCCCCAATTGCACCCCATTGGATTGCAAGTCCTGCAAATTAAAAAGCTTCTTTCATTCCCATTTATCAAAGATGTTGTTTTACAGAAAATTGTATATTTTCTTTTAACCAAACTGGAACTTTACCTATCATTTAATTTACCTGGAAATCCCTCCATCTTTCTATGTTCACAAATTCTTTCCATAAATGAGTTGGCCAAGCCATAATTGGATTGCCCTGAATTTCCCCTTCCACAACTGACTGAAGAGAAAACAACAAACCAATCCAAACTCTCCCTGCATACATTCCTGGTAATTCTGTCAAGGTACATAGTTCCAAACACTTTTGGTTGACACACACTCTGGAACTGATCAACTGTCTGATTCTCTATCAGTCCATCTTTCAAGACCTAAACATAAGACTTGTTTCCAATTATCGAATTAAGTGATCTTTACCCACTGCATATCCTAATACATTATCATTATCGAATTAAGTGATCTTTACCCACTGCATATCCTAATACATTATCATTATCGAATTAAGTGATCTTTACCCACTGCATATCCTAATACATTATCATTATCGAATTAAGTGATCTTTACCCACTGCAGATCCTAATACATCAATATTTGAAGGAAAGAACTCTGATAGAGAAAGAAACTAACCATAGCTAGATGGAATATTCCTCCAACAGGTTTCACTTGACTGGTCTCCTCCACCAGTAATTTTGTGTCCTCTTCACTCTGAAGATCCCGCCTAGACACAATGACTTGAACTCCTTTCTTGTGCCACTTTTGAAGTTTCCTTTTCTGGTATCCTGATTTGATCCCTGACCTGGATGTAAGAACTAGACATTGAGCACCTCTCTCAATCAGCCATTCAGAGAGCTCCAGACCAAATCCTCCAAGTCCTCCAGTGATTATGTAGGCTTTGCCTGGATGACAAGAGGTCCTTGGGACAATTGATAAGTTGTGAGATGCAGTGTTAGCACCATTCTCTGAAACCTACAGAAAATGAATTTCAGTTGGTAAAGTCATGCCTTCTCTAAAGAAAATCAATAATAAAACACAATTTTCAAAATGTATTTTTAATCTGCCACTTTTAATCCCACCTTGATGAGAACTTTTCCAATATGTTTTCCTTGTGCCATGAATCTGAAAGCTTCCTCTAGTTGATCATTTTCAAATACAGAGCTATTTAAAGGCTGCACAGCACCGGATTGTATTCCTTCATCCATCAGTCGAGACACTTTCTGCCAGTCAGTGTTGTTCTCATCGAACAAGGCATCCAACAGAATACCATGAAAACTTATGTTTTTCAGAAAGATTGACATGCCTGGGCAAAATCAAATCAGTCATTAATCAATGTAGTATGCTGTGTAAAACAGTATATATGTATATCATTTTATTTTCATGAGGAGTTTATATGTTGCATACCTAAAGCAGTATTATTCGAGAGGTCGTATTTTCCTATTTCCAGAAATCTTCCGTGTTGGGCTACAACTTGTAAGCTGGCTTGTAATTTTTCTTCAGAGAGGGAATTCAAAACAACATCAACTCCTGCAACCCATGATAGAAAGATAATCATATACAACAGTAGCTATTTTGTTTTAGTTCACCTGAGCTATAAGCTCAAGTAAGTTTTTCTTATCACTTCTTGTCCAGCATTTTTTTGGTCCGTCCATAACCTTTACACATTTTTGACTTCTCCAGAACCACAGGGCCAATTTCAACCAAACTTGTCATGGGTATCATTAGGTAATTCAAAATTGTTTGAATAAATAGTCATACTCTTTTCAAATGGGAGATGATTAAGAAAAAGTAGAGATATGTTGGCATCTTTTAAAAGTCTTTGAATCAATGGACCAGAAAGACAAAACATTTTTAATGGATGGAGATTCAAACTAGTTCAAATCATGGCCCTGGGGGTAAGATTGGGCCACAATATAGGAGATCAAAGTTTTACAAAGGGATATCTAGTAAAAATCTTCTAACAGGGCCATGATTCATCATAATTATATGCAAACATCCTCAGTTAGTGAATATTCAATTTGTTTTTAATCATAAAAATTCGGGAGGTAAGGTTGGGCCACAATATGGGAACACAATTTTTTAATGGAATATACAGGGAAAACCCCTTTGCTCACGAGGAACAATGTTATGTTATGGTTAGTCATATTAATATGCAAGCATTCTCAGTTAATGCAGATTCAATTTTCTTCAAATCACAGCCTGTGGATTACGGGTAGGGAAGATCTAATCTCGGTTGAGATTTGGCTGGGCTGAATAGTTGGACTGAAGGCGTCAGTCCAAATATTGAGCCGATCTTAATCTCATCCGACATTAGGGAAGATTAGGCCTCAATAGGGGATGAAGTTTTAGATGAGAATAAGTATAATCTTTGATTCAAGTTCAGTTAGGTAAGAATCCCATGGTGCAAAGTTGGGGGTGATAATATAGGGTCAAAATTTGTCATGGGATTAGGGTGGTTGGTTGGTTGGTTGAATATTGCTCGAGAATTTTTCACTCATATGGAGATGTCACCATTGCTTGTGAAGGGCTGATAAATTTAGGCCTATCCTCAGTGCTTATGGCCTTTCAAGCAGGGAGGGATCTTTATCATGCCCATACCTGCTATGACACGGGGCCTCGGTTTTTGCGGATTCATCCAAAGGATCACCCTATTTAGTCACCTTTCATGACAAGTAAGGGATACTGACGACCTGGATACCCACGGAACTAAAATCTTCTTAAAGAGAAGAGCCAAGGAGACGCAGTTTAGTCTTGTGGCCCATGTGCCTTTTGTTTTGTTTCATGCAGGTGCACTCTACATAAAAATTTGCTGAAAGTATTCTCTTTTTAGTATGTTATCAAACAAAATTTAAGTGCAGTTTATTGTGGGTCATGGACTATTTGTCCTAGTCAAAAATTAACACCATCAGTATTGTGCTATATGAGTGCACTAAGCACTGTGTAAAATATGCTAAAATATAATAATATAAATGCCATTAATGTAAGTACAACTATGGTAAGCAAACTTACAGCAAGTACACCTACATTTCGCATAGTAAATATACAATTGCAATTTAACATTTTTAAAGACCCTTTTAACACATATTTGAATACCTTTTCCCTTGGTTACAGTTAGAATATTTTTTTCAAATGAAACATCTCTTGAATTGCAGAAGTGGTCATCCTGAAGTTGAGGAAATCTTGACTTCAAAAACTTTCTTTTTTCTTCAGACCCCACTGTAGTGAAGACCTCGCATCCATGATGCAGGGCTACAGAAATGGCTGCCTGTCCTACTCCACCACTACCAGAATGAATCAGGACTTTGTCTCCTGGATTTATCCTCCCTCTAATGACCAAGGCATAGTACACAGTAGAGTAAACAACAGGAACAGTAGCTGCCTGTTCTAAAGTCCAGTTCTCAGGAACTGACCACAGGAATTCTGGAGTTACATCAACATGTGTTGCAAGCCCCTGAAATGCAAATCTTTATACTTACATTGTATATGGATAGTTAGAACTATAGTTGATTCATCTTATTCAATAAATTGTGATTTCTTCTTCATGTTCAGAGATAAATGTTTCAAAATTACTGTTTAAAACGTTAGCTTTACAGACTTTATCAGCAGATACCTTCGCTGGAACTAAGCCCGCGACTTTCTTTCCTTCAGTGTTATATCCTGAAAATTCCATTCCCAAAATGCAATCTTGCTGAGCTAAATCTCCTGGAATGGCATCAGGTGGCAGTCTTCCAGTTGCCAACATTACATCTCGAAAGTTAAGAGCAGCATAACTGACAGAACACAGGGACTTTGAACGAGAGAATTTAAGAGGAGACTCCACCCATTGCAGACTTGACAAATCCCCTCTTGTCAAAACATTAACATAGGCATGGGTACCAGACTTCTTTTCAATCATTTTATCTGTGAATATGATGAAAGGAACTAGTAAGTTGTAAGTACTTTTTCCACTCCTTTTGATTATTATCAATACAATATGTTCAAAATAGATAATCTGTAAATATAAATTTGTTTAATGATGAGGATTTGTCTCAACAGAAACATCGTTGCGCTGATAAGAACAGGATTGACAGATTGACTGACGGACGAATGGGTTAAAAACATTATACCCTCCGCAATTCCTTGCACAGGGTATAAAATACACTAATTTTCTGAAAAGAAATGTATGTAAAACATAGATAACTCTTGATCTCCCATACTGAAATCTATGAATGGTGTAACTTGTTATAAAAATTTAATCTTTTGACCCAAACATTAACAAGGGTACCAGGAAGTTTATTGACAATGAGGGAAAGGATTCGTTTACTGTCAGTTGAATAATAGGCATCGTATTATCTACCAACAGAGAGATGGATAGCAATATACCCCTCTTTTTTTAAGGAAGTGTTTGAACTTAAAAGATTTTGTTTACCTTCTTCAATAGGGAGATGCCTATATGATCCCCAAACTCCATCTCTAAAAATGTTCATGACTAGATTTTTCTCTTGAATATTTGTGAAGACTTCCTCTGTAAGAGTTAGGCTATCTTTACCCCCATTTAGGATGCATCTGTAAAAGAAATGAAGAAGATTAATCAAACATTTCCTTTACACAATCCGTCATAGAAATGTAATCCAATTCATATCTATATCAGATACCTAATGTTAGCACCTCCTCCTTCTCTCCTCAAGCAGTTCACCATACCAACTACTCCATTTGGAACACCAGAGTTAGCCAACAACCATAACAATTTCTTAGATTTTCCATTTCCCGATTCCGATATCTTTGACTTCATATCCTCAAACCATGTACAACTATAACAGCTTACATCTATTTCTGATACAGGGACTTTTGGTTTAATCTTACTTAGTAAAAACAGGGATGACATGATACCATCGGATCTTTTGTATAAGAGATTTAAACCAATTTCCTGGAATATTTGGATCCAACGGTCTTCATTGCAGAAACAGTAAAGAGATCTTATGTCAAGATCCTCAATACTGGGGAGCTTTTCTTGCAAATAGAGCACTGCAAGCATGATTGGGAAGTTATCAGTCACTTCTTGTATCAAGAGAAATCCATGCTGATCAAGAGCTTGGGTAACATTTTGGAGAGTTTGTTTGAGATTTGCATGTTTGTGAAGCACATTTTGTAGGATTATCAGATTGGATGATTTTATGTTAGGTGGTGCATTTGAGATGTTCCATTGTTCTGGTGTTAGGTTGTAGAGATCTTTGTCCTCCTGAGTAACGTGATCTGTAGAGCCAGTAATTCTGTAATTGATGCTCATCATCGGGTGTGACAACATCTGAGGACAAACACTCTTGTACAAACAACCACTTCCTGCTTCCACTTCCAAGACACTGAGATTTGAACTTATACAGTTTTCAATCACAATATCCAAGGCAGGTTTCAAAACATTTGTCTGTGAAAGATTTGTCATTAGTCTATCATTCTGAATATGGCTGGTATTCATCTGTTGTTTGAGTAGGTCCAGCAACGATGTGCTTGCCTGGTATGGGAAGACAGTTTCCACTGATAGTTGACATTCCTCAGAAAGTTCTGCTAAAATGGTCTGGAGCGTTTCTTGCTTTATCACACTAGAAGTGCTTTGCTGTAGATTCTTCAAACTCTGTACTGCATAGTGTCTACACAGTGCAACATAGCTCTTGAGATCAGGTGTCTGGTTGATGTAGCTGTGTGCAATATATGGGACAAACTCGTACTTTTCCAGCATGGGAGGTTTGTGTTGCTGCTGTCTCCGTGGAGCAGTAGTGGCATGCAGACCATGGATTGTCACTCCTCCTGACCAACATCTGTCTGTGTACTTATCAACTTTTACAAACAAAACTAAAAAAAATCAATAGGCATTTGTAATTAATTAACCCTTAATAATTAACTTAATAAAAATAATCTGAAACTAAATGGAATACACATTGTATTTGGGATATACTGCGATATACTGATATAATACTTGGCTTAAAGAATCTTTTTTAAAAAGGAGTACTGCATAAGAGTGTATATCCACTACAAGGTTTTTCAATGATGACCTGTAGTGACTGACCTTTTGATACCAAGTCAAGTTCTTCCTCTCTTGATAACAAAGCTATATGTGAAGTATCAAATAAATCAAGCAAAAAATGTCGTCTGTAGAGTATCTACAAGCTTTTCTTCCTGTAGTGACTTTGACCTTTTGATCCCAAAATCAAAAAGTTTCTTCCTCTTTTGATAACAAAGCAACTTCTGAAGTATTAAGTTAATCAAGCACAAAAAAGTCACCCGTAGAGTGTCTACAAGCTTTTTCTATGAAGTCCCGTAGTGACCTTGCCTGATCTTTTGACCCCAAAATCAATAAAGTATTTTCTCTCTTAATAACAAAGCTACCTCTGAAGTATTAAAGCAATTGAGTTAATAATGTAGCCTGTAGAGCATATACAAGCTCAGTATTACACATACACTTGCACACACGAACAGTCCGTCACTATATTCCCTTTCGCAATAGGATAATGAAGCAAAATGATATACGAGTTTTCTTTACCTGACTGATCCTTTTCGTTGGTATAAACATTTTTTCCATGGTGGAGTGGATTTATTGTGACCGATTTAATTCTGGTTGGGAGACATAAGCCATTACCAGAAAGGTGTAAAATTGACATCTGTAACATTGTATCTAGGAAGGAAATCCAGTTGTTCTTCCAAATTAGCTCTCCATATTTTCCTGGAAAACATATAACAGGAAAGTAATTTACCTCCATCCTATTTGTATAGTACGTTCTTCCATAGATTCATATTTGTGAACACACTGTACATTCATATTTACTAGTACCATTGATCTCTGCAGCTGAGATTCCCCTGAAGTCTGCTCCATAGTCATATCCCCTGAGTCTGAGTTCTTTGTAGACATCAGCACTACTAAGTTCCATGACTGGCCTGTCTGTGATTGGTAGTGTTTCTGCTTCTGATGGCTCTATCTGTCTTATCTTTCCACTGACAGATAATAATCCACTCTCACTGATCTCAAAGTCTCCTGTAGTCTGCATTATCAGAACCTTGAATTTCACTTTTCCTAAACAAAAAATCAATATATAATTCACTGCAATCTCAATTGCATTCTATTCTGAATTTTTCAAATATATCTTGGAATTTATTAAAATGACTATCACAGATTATAATCAGTGCATTACGTACCTTCAGAAGGTAGAATGGTAGCCTTATGAATCATGACATCACTGAACTTAACCGGCATTTCTTCCCAGGTCTGATGCTGAACCTTGGCCAGAGCTTGCCAAGCTAGAACCAGATACCCCGTGGCGGGAAACAACACCCTTCCATCAATGCAATGCCCTTTCAGGAAGTTGTCAGGGGAATCTGGACCAATTGTAAACTCTGTTACAAACCCAGAATCTCCACCAGATCCAGCTATCATATCTTCAGGAGTGGGAACATCCCAATCCATAGAGTGATTCCATTGAGCCTGGATTACAGGAGAAATCATGGGAGTTCCTCTTGGGACTGGGAAATTCACTGCAGGGTATAGTTTCAGGGGACTCATTCTCACACCATGAGTGTAACATCTGAGAGAAAAAATAAGATAGCACGAATATCCATCAGTTGCTTTGTGTTTAAGTACTGTGTTTTAAAATACATGGTATTATGATACGTACTTCCCAAGTGCCATATAGAAATGCTCAACATTGTCTGTGTGACCTCTTTTCATTAGTCCAACATTGCAGCAGCTGGGTTTGAGAGTCCTTTTTAAGATGGCCTGTAGCAAACAGTGTGGAGCTATCTCAATCACGTTAGCATTGTCTGGAATATGCTTCAATGCTTCATAAAACAACACTGGGCTTACAAGGTTGTTGACATGATATTCAGCTGAAGAATATTGGGCCATGTTGCTGTCCCAACCTTCCTCTGGAATTGAAGAACTAATCCACTTCTTGCTCCTTGGTTTTGGTTTGATCACCTGTATTCCAAATATTTCAATGACCAATGCATACCTGATTTACTTAAGACAAATTTGGCGCTTTATTACTACATGTATAATATCTTTACAAAATGAACAACAATGATTCCTCTTCAAGTTTGAAATGGTGTACCAAAGTCGCTTACATTTTGATTATTATATATGCTTGGACTTTTGAGGAAAGTTACTGTGAACGTGGATATTTCCACGTGTTGTTAAGACATATTTCCTTTTGCAAACCAAATACATGTACATATGTTTAATGACATGCTGTTAGTATCTTTAATTAATAAATTGCTTAACTATGGAAACAGTACGGGTGGGGGTAATTTTCTAAGAAAACCTTATAATAAAGTATTTAGTGTAAATACCTTATCCCGTTTACAGTAATACATGTTTGATGAGAGAAATTTGCATTTCAGTTTAGAGAAGGACTTGTACCCTGTTCATGTCGCATACCTTGTCTAGAGCTGCCTTGAGCACGGGGGCAATTTTAGCCATGTAGTAGGAGTGGAAAGCCACTCCTGAACTATTGACCTCTTTAGCAAAGACATTTTTCTCCTTTAGCTGGTTCACAAATGTGGCCACGGCCTCTTTGGGTCCTGAGATGGTAACGGTGTCTTCAGAATTGTGACAGGCTGGGACCACTCCAGGTGGGCATTGAGCACAGGCCTCCTCCCATGTCATCCCTATATTGTAATTAATGCATCATCTTAAATTTCAGTTTACATTCACTGTATTGAGCCTGATTTGCTGAATTATTGTGAACACAGGTAGTTACAAAGATTTTGAAATCTCCTGAAAAAGAAATCACTTAAGGTGGGTCCTTAGTCCTGAATTTTTGGGGTTTAGGTAGCATTTTTTTTGTTTGGAATCAATAGATTAACATTCAGAGTAATGAAAAAAAGGCAAATTAGTTAAGGATTTCCATATTAATTTTCATTACAGTCACTACTGAAGTCATGTACCCCTATGTAGATTTTTATGAAATTCATTGGAAACAGTTATCTGTTGTTATTTTAAAATGAAAAAAAATAATAATTTAAATTGCATTTATTTATCAGGAAACATGTCAATAACTAAAACACATGTCATTTTCAATATGTTCATCAAGTTTTAGTATAATAAGTGCAAAATTATTGAATTAGCCTTATTCTCCAAAATGTTAAAAAACAAACTAATATGGACACAACTTCCTTACAGTATGGTTTACATATCATTTTTTCTGTTTATATTAGTAGATGTACATCTGTTGTAGTTATTTATGAAAAAAAAATCCATACCTTTCCTTAATAATTTCAAATCTATAGCTTCCAGAGTATGTATACCCCCATAAAAAACCTAAGTCTGGCACCATACAGCTGAGCTATTCAAAACCACTGATGGATTAAAATTTTATGTAATTACACGAAAAGACACAGATAATAATTCCTTATCACCTTGGTAAAATGTTTGTGAAAAATATAGGAAATCTATTGCATAATGGACTTGATAAATAATTTAATGAAAACAGAGTTATTGTCCTTGGATTCAATATTTTGAAACACATTATTGACTATTCAAATATAACTAAGACTTTTGAAATATTTATGGCTAACAAGATTTTTTACAATAACTATTGAAAAAGACTCCAACAAAATTTATGTTCCAGTCATTGAATTATTGACTTTGGAAAATCTTATGACGTCACAGGAGTGTGGAACTACGTTAAATAGAATTTTACTGCAAATATAACCAGTCATATGCGACGTTTCCCAATGATATGTAATTTTTTGTGGTATTTCAGGTACAATTTACTTTCGTCGTATCTTGTTTCTAAAAAAATCGGGGTATCTTACCAAGTCTGTTTTAGAGTTTGCATATTTTGAAAGTGCCTTGTTGTGGCAAGTAAAGTCTTTAGTAAACTCTTATGTATTATAGAAGGTTGTAGATATGGACATTACTAAGTTATTGTAGCAAAGAAAGGAAGAAAACTTTATGGATCAATCAGAGATCTAGTCTAGGATCTAGTTATATGGTCAAACAACTAAAACAACCAAGCAGCTATACAAAGTACATTGATAGCAATATTACTACACCACAAAATTTAAACTTATTTTGGAAATCAAACAAAAATTCTCATCAAGGAGAAGAAAAAAAGATTTAAAAAAGAATGGCAGAAACATCACACATGACCCCCAAGTGGTCGATTCCATATATACAGATGCAAAAAAAAATGACAATAACAGTGAGTCAAATCACTTCTATGGAATTTGGCATGCCTTAAAACTTCTTTTCCTTCAAAAGATGTGGAAACTTGCTGGTTGGCATTATAACATGAAGGGAAAAAATGTGACGGACTAGACCACAATGGAACCCATATGCAGTCCACGTATATTTGGACGAGCGGGAATATATAATTTTCGTAATAACAGGAAATATTATAATTTCAACCTCTTCTAACTAGATGTGATGAATCTGATGGACTTCATTACACATTAGTATAATTCAAATCTATATATAGATCTCACACAATAAAAAATAACTGAATTAGACAGAGTACAAAAATTAATTCAGAAAACAATGAGACTAAGTTTTATGACTTTTGTTAAAATAATCCAACAGTAATGAAAAAGAAATTTAACGTGCATCTCTACTCATTCAATAACCAAATAAAAAAATAAAGATTCCTCAGTTGTATTGTAGAGTATTGTAGAGCATTGTAGAGTAAAATCAAGAAAACTACATTTGACACGAAGTCGCATACACCTTGTAAAAAGCAATCAACTGTGACGAAACTTAAACTTCAATTGTACATATGTAAAAGTATTTAACCATATACCAAATCTCAGCTTCCTTAAACAAAGCATAATGAAAAAAGATGTGTTTGTGAAACACTGATGCCCCATTACCATGAATACGGCAGCAAAATAATTTTGGTACCCAAAGAAAGATCTTGTCACAAGGATTACACATGTGAAACATAAAAGCCCAATCACTAACTATTAAAAAAGGTATGGCCAAGGTTAAAGTTTTTGTGAACAAATAGAAAAAGGGACAGACAGAAACTAAAATCTACGCGCTCCTGAATCTCCGATTACGTGGGTATAAAAAGTACGGGAAAACAAGTGGAACTATATTCAGCACAAGGTCCCAAAAACCTAGTAAAAGTCACTCAACTGTGGCGAAATTCAATTTAACATAAGCTGTATCAACATAGAATAGAAAATCACATCTCTAATTTCAGTTTTCTAAATTGAATCATAGTAAAAATGAAAGTCCGGACAGCTATATTCGGCACAAAGTCCCATGTATCTCTAAAACTCATTCAACTCTGATGAAACTTAAACTTGATCTGTAAACATGTAGTAGTAAACCACAGGCTAAATTTCAGCTACCTAAATCAAAATATGATGAAAAAAGTGCGGTGAACCTAATGGGACAGTCTGACTGACCGACGGACGGGTGGACAGACAACCAGACAAAGAGGAAACCTGTAGACTCATTTGGTTTCCCTGGAAGGTGACTAATGAATGACTGTTGCAACATTATGGAAAGAATCTAACCCACCAACAGCAGCCATTCCTCCTGGTGGAAGGTTGGACTCTCTGATGCATCGTCCTCTCCAGTAAGCAGCAAGAACCGTCTCCCCAGCTGTCAGTGATCCATCTGCATAAGCACACCCCAGCTCTCCTACAGAATGTCCAACAATTCCATCTGGTGCAATACCTATCACTCTCAATGTGTCCACCAAAGCTACCTAAGTTGTATTAAAAGAGGCATTTCATTTTGTGGGAATACTTGGCTATCCACTAAAATCCTATATACACAAGTATATACCAATCAAGCCTATTTGTCATCAATAAATTTCATGCATAAATGATTGCATAGTTTTTTTTACCTGAATAGCAGCGATGCAAATGAAAGAATTGACAGTGTCTTCAAAAGCAGATTCTTCAGCTGTCATCATCAAATCATAGAGCTTCACACCATGCACTGACAAAACTGCATCTGACTTCAAGATGGAGTTCTTGAAGACATCAAAAACCATCATGTCTCTTCCCATGCCATGCCACTGTGTTCCCATCCCAGAGAAAACAAACCAAGTTGGTCTCTTCTCTCCATTGTATGGCTAAAGTGAAAAATAAAGAAGCGAACATAAATAAGACATAAAAATGCTCTTCAGAAAGTCAAATAAGAAATTAATCTTCAGAATCCTTCAGATTAAAAGATTTATAAAATGTACCTGAATAAGATTCATATTGGTGTCATCGGACCCATTGAGGATAGTAAATCCCTTGTACATTTCAACTGAGATATCCACATTCGCACTTTCATTCAGCAAAGCATGCATTCCTAAATTTTGCTTATTGTTTTGAGCCATCTGTAAAATTTTCTGTACACCATCAAATGTTCTGCTGGAGTAGACGAACAATCTCTTCGATGTGTTTGCATCGTGATTGCTTTCTGTTTGCTCTTCTGGAGATTGCAAGATCACATGAACATTTGAGCCTCCAAATCCAAAAGAGTTGACCCCAACAAATCCCTCCTTCATGGTCATGTTTTGTGTGACAACTTGTAGTCTTCCATCATTCAGGCCCGGAATGTCTGGATTTGCTTCCTTGTAGTGTAAGTTGGCAGGGATGACACCCTTTTCCATCCCAATAATGACCTTTGCAATAGCTGCCAGACCTGAATACAAAGTACATATAGCATGATATCTGGTGAGCTAGATATGTTTTGATGGACTGAAATATATAGGTATCTTAAAGTCAATATTCTTACCAGAGGCAGGTTCAGCATGACCCATATTAGACTTGACAGACCCTATAGGTAGTGGCCCCTCCCTGTCCTTGCAGAACACATCCACGATAGTGTTGACCTCCTGGGGATCACCCGCCTTGGTCCCTGTCCCATGAGCCTCCACATACACCACTTTATTAGGTGCCACCCCAGCATCTTCATACACACCGTACAGCAGTCTCTTTTGGATATCACCTGATGGGAAGGTGATTCCTTGTTCTTTTTTACCATCTGAGTTTGTTTTTGAGTGAACCACTCTGCTGTAGATCCTCTTCGCATCAGGCTTCATTTGAAGGTACACCACCACTATCCCTTCGCTTCGGCAATAGCCATTTCCTAGTTATAGAGTTTGTCAAATTAATTTTTACATCTAGGTATAATTGGACAACCATACATTGAAGATGTAGGCATAGTGAGAAGCCCTGTGACTCTTGACCTTTGACCTGAAACATAACAGTGTCACAGTGTCTTTCTTGACTAATCTGTCCATGAAGTTTGATGACTTTATCAGGTAAGTTTTCCATCAGAAAATCAGATAATGTATAAATAGTCAAAATCTATATCACACTTTGATCTGAATATCAACATATGTACAAATGTAAGGTTCAAGACTGCATTTGGTGTATGAATACCGTAGTAGAAATCCTCATCATCTCTGATCTTTTGACCCTGTGACCTTCAAATGATCAAACTGTCAATGAATTTTGATCACTATCAGGTGAAGAGTTCTCTTAATCAAATGGTGTATAAATAACAAAAATCCCAATCACCTTTTGATCTGAAAATCAACATGAAGACAATCTACGTACAGGGTTCAGTTGGGAAAACATTTTGCGACATCTGACCCTTTGATCTGAAAATCAATAGGGCTACTTCATCACACATTATCAATATACTTATTTGATAGTATCAGGTATAGAATTCCCTTGACTTGACCTGAAAATCATCATCTTGTCATGATCAACACACCGTATTTAGGAGGACTGGGTTGTTGTAGCCACTTTATATTTCAATTTGTTTGTTAAATGTTTGCATGTTGACATGATGTGCAATATCCTGTGATGCAATAAATTGTATGAAAGACGATGATGATGAACAGTAACCAATCTCATAACTCCTATAAGCAATACAAAATAGAGAGTTGGGCAAACACGAACCCCTGGATATACCAGAGGTGGGAGCAGGTGCCTAGAAGGAGTAAGCATCCCCTGTCGACCGGTCACACCCGCCGTAAGCCCTATATCTTGATCAGGCAAACGGAGTTATCCGTAGTCAAAATCAGTGTGCCAAGAACGGCCTAATAATCGGTATGAAACACGTCAGACAGCATTTGACCAAATGATAGGTTGTATTGGCACACTAGATCGTTATAACGGCCATAGAATTTGTGTAATGCTGAATGTGAATTTTTCCGTTTTACCCTCACCCACGAATTTACATCCTCAACGAATAAAGACAACTATTTAAATTCCAGAGTTATCTTTCTTACAAATATATAAATCCACGAAATTACGTCCCCACGAACCCGTAAAAATTCAGCAATCCACGAAAATTGGCCCCCACGAATTTAAATTATTCTACAGTATGTGAATTTTTCCGTTTTACCCTTTTTTATTCTTCGGTTTAAAGTAATATTCTGTGAAAGTCACATCCTGGTTTTTTTTTCTATTCTGTATCTACCCCAACTGACATATTCACAGTACTTGTTGGAAGGGCATGAATATTGCAAAAATTTCATAAAGTTCAAATCATAATACCACTGGCATCAAACGATTTACAGGTTCCCTCTGGAGACAGCATGCCAAGCTTGAGAAATTGCAGGGCCGTTAGAGGTTTGAGACAAACGCTGCATCCTCCGACTATGGCTGCATCACAGTGCCCTTGTCTGATGCTGTTAACAGCCTGATCAAGGGCCAACAGGCTGGAGGAACATGCCGTATCAAGGGCAAAGCTGGGACCTGGAGTGAAACAAATGGCAGTGTAGTTAACATCGTTAGATACCCACGGTCAGTTTTACCTGTCTTACCTCAGCATTCACCCAACAGGCATATTGTTGTCGATTAATTTGTACTTCATCCATGATCTATTATATGACGACAATTAAACAAGTTCTTTAATTAACTTATAGCAATGCTTCTTGTCAGCTCGAATATTGGTACAAGGGTGTCAGAGGAAACCCGAGTAAAGCCACGTGTGCGATTGGGAGACCACATTACCCTCTCACATAAAACCACTGCCGATCCTCAAGATACGTTATCCGATACCCCAAGTTGAAATGTGTGGTGGGTTTGAAAATTGAAATGGATGTTATTTTTCTGTTGTTGACTAGAGATTGACATTTCAACATTCACAATATTCTTCTGCTTAACTGATTGTTGATGTACAGGTCGAATTTACAATCGTATGTTGATTAGCCAACATTTTTTTATTTTTAGGTTAACAAACCCTCGTAATAAAATTTTGATTTTTTGAAACAGAACCACGACTATGAAAGTTTTCAAACAATTATAAAAAGAAACTTATTTCTGTATGCCTATGAACCAAGAGAATTTATTCTAAGCTAGGTATCAAAATGGAGTGCTAATGGGGGTAAGGGAGGATTTTCAAAGTGTCTCCTAAGTTTCATTATCTTACCACTTAAAGGGACTGGTTTACGGTTTTTGAAGAAAAAAGTATTGAACTGACTCCTTACGCCTGTACACTTCATGAAGCATATGCTGGTGTTAAGCGTTGCTGTTCATACTCTATCATATTTTCAAACATTAAATTTATTTTTGTTGATGATGTTAGGTACCAGTGGCGTCGCTGCTCCAACTAACCAGGTCTCCATCTATATGTGTAGACAAGATTTGGAAGCTGATGGCTACCCTGGGGAGTAAAATGTCGAGAGGGAATAGGTACGGCAGGGTACTCCCCCCTCCCGCTCGGTGTTGCTTAAACGTGAAACGGAAAACAGAACGTTCCACGTTCCATTTTCCGTTCCGCGTTGTATAGTGAGACTGGCTGTATATAGTGGGCCTTCCCCCGCTAGAAAAAAGGAATTTGACATGAAAGCTTCCTGACATAGAGTAAATTCAAGTTCATTCAAGTCATGATCCCCGGAGATAGGGTGGGACAAGAATAGGGGTGCTGATACGTGTATATAGGAACATTCGTTAATAATGTACGTATTTGTCTGCCCATGCATTACGTCGTTGTACATTAGGGTTAAGGGATATAGCCACCCGTTTAAGGGGAATGACTGTGGAGCGCCAAATGAACATAAACGCAAATAATTGAAGATATCTATGTTATTTGAAGATATGATCAATTCATTAGATGCGCGCTACAATTCAATTGAAGAGAGCAATAATTCAATTAATGCGCGTATCAATTCAATTAATGAGCACTATAATTCTCATCAATTGAATTGATGCGTTCATTCAATCAATCATTGGTCTCATCAATGGATTTCGTGCGCGAATCAAAGAAATTATTCCTCTTATCATTGCGTGCAATAATTCAATTAAATTGATGCGAGCAATAAATGTGCCATCTTCAACGTTGATACAAAAATTGGTCATCATTCTACAATAGATAATGGTTGTGCAATATTTTAACCAAAATTAAGAATATTTCAACGTAGAAGAATCGTTTTGTGTTAGAACTATGGCGGATATGCAACATGTAAATCTGCCATCCTATTAACTGATTAAGGGTCCATGACTTCTTTATCTTGCGAATAATATTACCTTTAAGGTCAAAGAAATAGGACAGTCTGTTAGCAAACATAGATCGTGTACACCCGGTCATGCTGTATCCCATCGTTTTCTGGGGGTCCATCGCCCATGCCTCGTGAGCCTCCGACGCACTGGCCCCAATAAACACGCCAGTCTTAGAGCCCCTGATACTGGAAGGGTTGGTGCCTGTAAAGTGGACAGTAACTTGAATAGCATATCCTTTATTAATTTTTTTTACCCCCAGCGTTTCGTTTCGCATTCAAATAACTTGTCAAAGAAGAAGGATGAAAGAGAAAACAGAGAAGGCATATGTGTGTCAGTTACACTATGATATATTCGAAACAAGCGTTCCATCAAATACATATTATCAATGAACAAATATACAGGCAGCCCCCCTCCCTCCTCCTCCTCCCCTCCCCCCCCCCGAATAGAGAGAGAGAGAGAGCAACAAGTCTGCACTCAAAAATGTTCCAATTTTTAACCCCAAGAAAGCTACAGTTTTGTAGCTAGGACATAAGGCCATCAATAATGATTTAATTTTGTGGAAATTTTGATTTGGTAGATTTCTAAAAATCGTGCACATAATTGGGAAGGTGGGGTGGGGGTAATAGTGAAGAAACAATAGAATTACTGTAAGTTCTTACGTTGAATTACAAATATAGTTTGCCAATACGACAGCAATCGTGTAAGGAAAGTTACACCTTTCCATAAATAGAATAAAAATAAATAACTAATATATATATAAATAGGAAGAAGTGACCGACAAAGTCGGAAGGGATAAGAATATATCTCAAACTAGAGCAAAGCTCGTTGCAAAGCAACGAGAGGTCTTCCGTCGGAGCTGTGTGACATAAAAACCTTGAACTTGACCATATGTCCTTGGGTCAGGTCCTAATGCAGCCTCAATTAACATGAAAATCTGTTGTAAGTATGAAATCTAAATGTTTCTTCATTACAGCATATGGTCAGGACAGGGTTTGTATTTTCAAAAAAGTGAACTTGACAATATGAGCATGGGTCAAGGCCAGGACACTTCCTTTGATCATATGGAAACTTTTCTTTCAGTATTAATTAAAATTTGCCATTAGTTAGATCTATTAAGACTCTAATCAATTTTTAACTTTTAGACCTTTAGAAATGGTGCAAATGACCTTACATCAAGATTATTTATGTTATTGTCATTAATAATCTTTATGTGAAGATTGAGCTAACGGTGTATTTTTAAAAGTTGCGGTCTGGGCACATTTGCACGGATAGGCGGACTTGGTGATATCTTAAACTTTGTTTGCTGGAACTATAATTAGTGTTCGGTAATATTGCTATCTGTTCTTCCGGCTCGAAGAGACAGTCTCTTTTGTTAGATTGTCAGATACTAATGGGAAGGTTTTATGAAAAGTAGTGTTTTATGATGTGGATATCATAAAAACATTGCTTTTCACCAAGGTGCAATGGGCAATAACGGTGACGGTTTTCCATTCCCAAAGTCAAAAATCCTATTTCGGGGGGGGGGGGGGGGGGGTGGGGTGGGGTGGGGTGGGGTAGGTTCCAACTTTTCTGTACACCAAAAAATTTGTTCTTTACATAACATTAACGCATTTCACTACAAAAGTGGGGGGGGGGGGGGCAACAGGCCTTCCAATGACCATTTTCATAGTAAATTAACAGTAAAACGTTAGGTTTCCTGCCCCCCCCCCCCCCCCCCCCCCGGGTTTTACGTGCCTGGAAAGGGCATGACCGTAAATTAACGATCTGTATTGTATACTGTCAAGCATATGTTGGCAAAAATATTGGAGGGTGGGAACTGGAACTTCCTGTCCTTCCACCAATCATTTGAAAAATCCGATTTTATTAAAAACATAATTTTCTGTAAATCGTTGTGTTTGCAAATTACATTAAAACGGTAATGTTTTTGTGTGTACATGTATTGCCGCTGATCGCTGGTACACATGCGATGGCTCCGAACTCGGGCAATCGAGCCATGGGTTACGTAATTGTAAACAAGAACAAACCCCGGTGTGTATGTAAAATGCTTGCAGTTAATGACTGAATGAAATGAGACTGATTCGATGTGGATTTCTGATGATTTTCTATACATGTTTAGAGTTGGTATAATCATGATAAGAACCCGTGATTTAAAAAATAAAGTTTATAAATTATTTGTTATGCTTACAAAAAGGATCCATTTTTTTCACTTTGTAGAGAATGCAGAAAGCTTGTGTATCAACTGGCTAAAGTAGAGTTAAATCACAGATTGCTTGTCCACATGTGATGAATCTCCAAAATTAAACACAATAAGACGCTTGAGATGTATATATATATTTGGGGCGCTCTTGTCTTTTTCATTTCACTTATAAAAACCGCATCTACTTGCACGCATGATTGTATTTAGATGAAATGAAATGAACCGACAAATAAATCCTTCTGTATGCAGACAATTATAAGTTAATAAAACTTAAAACTACTTCATTTTATTTAGTACGATTTTTTCTGACAATTAGAAACGTCACATACCCTTACCGTAAACTTATTGTGAGGAAAATGACAACCCGATAAATAATCAGGAAAATTGTGTAGGTTTTTTTAAATGTATGTATAACTTGACACAAATATTATGAGGTCCATTGATCACTAACTCGAAATGTTTGCGGTAGCATCTTTACAATTACTTTATAATTGAAATAAAACATAATATAATTGTTAATTAAGTATGATATAATGTAAAAGGATTCAAAATGATTTCAAACATAATTTTCCAGTAATTGATGTGTTTATTTATGCGATGGACGAAAGCCGAGTTAGCTTCGATGTTTTTGTTTTGATTATGCAAGCTTGTCACTCTGGCCACCTGCGAGCGAGGCGAGAGTTGGGTTACATAACTGTATAAACAACGCTGACCGTGAAGAATGTAAACAGCTTGCAGTTATTGACCATGATTTATTTTACGTTTGAACGTTTTATTTTTATGTATATTACTTATTTTAATTCTAATATGAAACAAATAAAAGATAATTTATCTCTCTCCTTTTGTTGTTGTTGAAGGTTTGTTTATGTTAAAACGAAAGAAAAAGAGAAATGTATCACTAAATAATTTGTATTTGAACCACAGAGCATGTTAAAAACCTTATTTAAAATGAATATTAGTATCTATTGTAGTCAGGTATGTTATTTTTAGCAAGTTTATTTCAGTTATACGCATGAAGAGTTCTCGCTCACTTGCCAAATGAAAATGGCTACTTGTTTACGGGTATAGCTTTTTACTCTAATATAACACAAGATTCGAACAAAATAACAATTTCATGAGATAAATAAGATGTTAAAGAACAACTTTTCCATCGGAAGCCATATCGAATTCTTTGCCGTTTTTGAGCTATAAAGCGAAAACTTCTAGGGGCCGTAGATCCCTAATTTAAGGGGCCAGCCCCTTTTTACTGGTGTCAAATAAAAGCTCTTGAAATTCTACACAACTTTTATTTTACATGTCTTAACAAAATATTTTTAGTTTAAAAGATACAAAGGAAATTATGTGCAAATTTTCGCTCTTTCAGGCGTCCTGATTTTTGACCCCTCTCTATCGCCATTTTAAATGGCGAAATCAAAAAACAAAATATGATGTGTACAACTACAATGCTTCTACTTTACCAATTCAGTGTTTTCTCTGCTCCAATTATTATAGTCTCGGAGCCTTTATCTGGAAACCAAAGCCCCTAAAATTTCACTAAAAGGGAAATAACTCGCAAGCGGAAGAGAATATCCAAAATGTTTAAAAGTATTTTGAAAGTCTTTAGTAAAATGTATTAAAGCTGAAAATTTGAGCAAAATCGGTTGAGGAATGAGCGAGATATGAAGCTTTAAAGTTAGCGTCTAGGAAAAAAAAAAAAAAAGAATAATAAGAATAATCTTAACCAGCACAATAAGTAGAAGGTCTTCCGTTGCTACGGAAGACCTTAATAAATTTCAATCTCTACACCGCGTCATTTGTCCCATCAAGGCCCAGTCCCACCGAGCTAGCGACCTGGTTATTCGACCTAGCTGCGACAGAATTTTTTTGTTTTTTTTTTGGAATCGTGGGCAAATCGTAGAAAGGGCGCGCGACTGATCGCCAAAGTCGTGGGTGATCGCCAAAGTCGTGGGTGATCGCCAGAGCGAAATCAGTCGCAGCAAGGTCGATGATCGTGTTCAAAACTTCGATTCAATGTCGCAGATGCTGTTCTCCATCTTGTTCTGTCTTGGGCTGTTCTCTTGGCCTCACCCCAGATCATGTTGATGTTTCTGAGCTCTGCCTATAGAGCTGATCGTACCTCGGCAAATTTACCATTAATCGCACGATTTAGAAAACATGAGATCCAGTGTGCTTTAAACGAAAAACTGAACCCAGAAAGACCAGAGAAGCAAGCTGCAATTGAGCATATGGTCAGTTTGATACATACTGTGCAATAGTAGTATTGTCGGCTGTGGAATTTTTCAAAATATGTGATAGCATGCTGGCTTGAAGTGTTGCAGTTCATCCCCTATGTATTTTCAAAAATGAAGTTTCTTTCTCATGTCAGACGGGTTCGATCGCCGCTGGTCAGATAGCTCAGTTAGTAGAGCACCTGACTAGAGCAGTCTCATTAAAATCAAACCTCTCACTTATCGAGGCGAAATGAAAGGTTTGATTTTAATAAGACTGCTGACCAGAGATTCAGGTGTTTCGGTTTGTTCCGTTGCATTTTCTCCCTTCTGGTTACATTTGGTGCCGTTGACCACCCCTGGACTTCCAGGTGAAAGTCCTATCAGGGGCAAAAAGAATCTGGGTTGTGCGTCTTCAAGGGCGAAGACCTTTTTAAAGGAGGGACGAATGTAGCGATCAGACGGGTTCGATCACAGGTGGCCAGATAGCTCAGTTGGTACAGCTCCTGGTCATAGATTCGGGGCGCCCGGGTTCGAATCACGGTGTGGTCCTTTGCATTTACACTTATAAAAATTTACATTCTGCTTTCATTTCTGTCGAAATTCCCGGGAGTTGCTAAACCGGAAGACGGGAAAATACTGTATATGTATTAATATTATGACGAAGTCAGCATTTTGTAAAATCAAAAGGCTTATTACGAACAAGGGAAGCAAAAACAAGAGGCCCATTGCTCATCTTGGCCCATATTTAAAGATTTTCCCTATATATATATTCACATGTAAAACATTGATCCCTATTGACAGACGGACGACGGGTGATCAGAAAAGCTGACTTGAGCTTTCAGCTAAGGTGAGCTAATTACAGAGAGAACGGGAAGGCATCGTCAGCTTCCACCGTTTCATAAGTTATACTAATGCATATGTATTCTAGAAACTTATTATGAAAAACATTAAACAAGCGCTTGCGGGACAGGGAGACGTAAAATTGAATTTTGTTAGTGACATCACAAACTGCGCATGAAAAAATACTGCAATAATTAAAAGTTATGTAATGGGTGATATCCACTGGATAAATGAGTAAACATGTGATAAAATCGGGTATGTAACATTGTTTTCCAAAAAAGAGGGGTGGTGAAGATGATTTTACAATTGTCTGAAAATTCTTGACAAGTAAAAGCAAATAAATATAACGAAACCCAAAAAGCTTCAAATTCTAAATCATGGGGGAGGAAAAGAGGGGATGGGGGTGATCCTGAAATTCAATTCATTGGTCCCTGGTGTACTGATCTACACAAATAACAATTTTCAAAAGATTGAATCAGTCGCGTACTTAACATACAGATTTCAACAGAAAAGTTACATTAAAGGTACGGATTCGATATATATTAACAATTTTATTGTTCCGTTCATTGACACCTGGTGTAGGCCTACATGCATGTATTTTTGTCCGGCGCAGTGTGAAATGATTTCAAATTAACAATTGCGTGCGTTAGTCGCTCATGTATTTTCTGGCATATCTATAGTGTTTTTTGGTCGTCGAAAATATTGATAAAAAGTAATAATGAAGAATTGCTGACACTTAACCTGATCTAAAGATGACGAAGACTGCGAAAAATCACATACGGGACACATAAATATAATAAAATGACTAAGTATTATATATTTTGTACAGTCATATCATTTGTCAGCAATTACACTTGCTTTCTACAAAAATTCCTTAACTGGCACTTAAATACAATCAGAAATAGTAATTTCTCTATATATCCCTTATAATGACGCAATCACTTGAGGACTCCACAACGTGTTGTGGGCCCTCTGTATAAAGGGAGAACTAAATCGTGCTGCCCTGTGAAAAATGTCATGCACAATCGAAGTTTCAGAACGCCAACTTATCAGAAGATGCAAAACTTTTGCAAGTTGCGGTGGCGTTACTACAGGAAAATAGGCCTAACCGTAGCAGGGTTAGGCCTACAGGAAACCGCATACAAGTATCCCTGCAGAACATGATCAGCTAGACCAAGGCCATACATTAACACGTGTAATTAACTAATATTTAAAGTATTTCATTGTTTAAATGATATTGCCCTCGAACTCCAAGGGAAATTTAAGCGTCCCGTCCCCAACACGCACAAACATTTTTTGTCGAATGTTCAGATTTGGATCATTTTTATCTTTGTGGAGTTTTTTCGTCAAGGGTTTTCGCTCTTTTGACTAGTAAAAAGCAGAGCATGTATAATTGAGAACAAGGAGGTTGAAAAACAATTAACTTTATAAAAATAAAAACAGAAAACCACACACATTCATATTGTTATTCTGTTCAAGGTAGAAAACTTTTGCAGCTTCTGATATGTTGGCGTTCTGGGAGTCTGACATGATTGGCGATTTCGCGGGAATAACGTGTTTCATAATATATGTACACATCAAACTTCCGCCAGAGGTCGTTTGCACACAAACTGTGCGTAGCCTGGTTCCCGAGGCCTTCCGATGTGTGCTTGCACATCGGAAGGCCTCGGGAACCAGGCTAACTGTGTGCGGAGACGCAGAAGACTATGGGTAGTATGATGTACACATATATAATGATTACGTAGATTAGACTCGTGCGCCATCTAGCGTTGATTCTGTCTTTATGCACGCCATCTAACGTCAATTCAGTTATACTATCGTTGGGTTTGCAACGGAGTCTGTTGATTTTATTTTCAGCTGGTTTCTTTTGTTTTTCAGTATGATTGTTCATTTTGCATCAACGTCTTTTTTTTTTTTTTTTACCCTTTCCACCGCCTATGCACAAGCCTTGTTTACATAACAAGGAAGACCGCCGCGGTGGCCGAGAGGTTAGAGCGTTCGCCGCGCATGCGGAAGGCCGGGGTTCGACAGACCGAAGTCGTTAAAACAGGTAGTGACAGTTCCATCGCTAAACGCTCGGCATAAGGTGTGAATGTCACGGGTCCTCGGAGATGATCTTAAAAACGGATGACCCAGTAGATGTGGCACGCTAAAGAACCCTAACTGCTCAATGGCCATAAGCACCGAGCATAGGCCTAAATTTGAAGCCCTTCACCGGTCTTGGTGACGTCTCCATATGAGTGAAAAATTCTCGAGAGAGACGTTAAGCAAGATACAATCAATCAATCATAACAAAGAATTGTGAGCTCTATATCTCGCTTGTAACTTAACAAACGATATTCAAATTTTGATTGACCATCAGAAATACTTTTTAAAATAGTTAAGCATTGTAGACAATGAAAATGGAGAAATAAAGTTAGAAAATTTTCAGCTTGAAAATTGTGTCCGCGTCCCTCTGGAAAAAAAAAAGCAACACTCGGAATTCCCAACCGTTGAAAAAAGACGTTTTGCAAAGAAAATCCATATACGTACGCGAATTATTCACAGCTACAGCGCATTCATTGGGAAATGGCTACCATTACAATTTGTAACGATATCAAAGGCAAACACATTGGAAATGTAAATATATACATAAGTATCTAACGAAAGCTGCTGCACTAGATATGTTTACTCTTAAATATCTCCCAAAATTACATTGTCAACATTGAATTGTAACACCTGTATTAATCTACCTGAATCAACGATCGCTTCATAGGTCACTTCTAACAGCATACGCAACTGAGGGTCCATCCTATTGGCCTGTTTCGGATTGACACCGAAGAAAGCTGCATCAAATTTATTAAGTGTCTTCAATTTCCCACTTCTTTTTGGTAATCCATAAAGACCTTTATATGAAGATAGTTGTTGAAAATTATTCTGGATATAATCGAAATAGTAAAACTCACTGTTAAAGAGGTTCGCATCTGAGATTTGGAGTAATGTAAATTTTTTGGGAAGTTTATTTTTTATTTCTACAGTGAAGGAGAATTAGGAAATTAAAAAGATAAACTGGGGTCACAATGCTTGTTATTGAGCTATGTTCTTTTTGTACTTATAATTCATTCAATTAAACATAATTTGTCTGTTGGTGTCAACACAACATAAGCAACACAAATCAATCATTACATAAAATAGATACACAATCATGTCTTATATATGACTTTTTTTGCATTGGATATACGGGGGAAAAAATTCAGTTGAATAGGGTTCAGTAATAGATGTGTAATATGTTTGCACCAATGGGATCAGTATTGAACCACTAAATAATTAGTTGAACCATCCTGCGCAGTTTTACTCAAAAGCTCAGGAGCCAACCTCTTTAAGCATATTTTCGTGACAACCAAACGATAAAATTTCCTAAATTCTGTAAACCTCTTCTTTGTAATGTATAATATGGCGATAACATTATCCCTCTTAAAAATTACCATTCAACAAAAATACAAAAATCGCTTTGTGTAGCGACATAACAATAACGGAGCGGATCAAAGATCTTATTTTAATCAGATTGACAAAAATATACCGGGCTGCCATCTTCTATTGTCTTCTGACACCATATCGTCGCCATTCATGAGATGCTGTTCAAACTCCTCCATATTTTCCGACTCCGGTAATCGACACGATACACCGCTGATGACAAGTTCACAAGTTCTCCTCTCTATAACGGGCGGATCCAACTCAACCTCGCTCAACAGTTCCATTGGAAAATCTGCTGGAGGAATTGGGTCGTCCAATATTCTTGCAGGCATCTTCTAAATCTTGAATATATATTATGGTTATCTAACATATATTACAAACATTACAGATATCAACATGTATTTTAAATCACAATGGAGTAATCACACGGAAAATTGGTGGAGGGGCGGGGGGGGGGGGGGCACAACCAATTTAAAAGTCGCACGTACGGCCGGAGATCTAAAAGTCGCACGTACGGCCGGAGATCTGAAGACCACTTGAGGGTTATAGCTAGTTAAAATAAAAATCTACATTCAAACAATTTCCGAGGAACTTTGTATACATTATGATTTTCTTTTATTTGAAAAAAAAAAAGAAGACAAAAACGCAGCACGTTAATTTAACCTACCTCAGTACCTGCGCCCCCTTCTAAAGTCTGAGTCTGAGTCTGTCCCCACTGCTCGTTTAGCTAGTACGACCGCGCACGCACACGCACACACACGCGCACACACACACACACTTACATATATATCATATCATATCTTGTTCTGAACTAATGTTTAGAATATACTCTTGTAAGTCAAAATGTCTTTCTGGGCCCTTGATTGCTAAATGAAATATGTAAGTATGAATTAATATGATGAATAAATTTAAAAAAAAAAAATCTGAGTTTTTCATGATCCTGAAATTTTTTAAAACATATTATTCATGTATCGTGCATCTCTTAAAATTGAAAATCTAAATATACACAGAAACAGTTGAATTTATTATTATCATTATTGTTATTTTGATAAACTATGGTAAGATAAACTTGCATGAGCATGTATTTCTTAGCATTCGTAACTTACCATTAATGTCAAAAACACTAATGAATATATATAAATAATGAATTTTTAATTTTTTTTTATTTTTTAAAATAAATTCTTATGAATTAAAGTTATCAGTCTTAAATTTAAAGTTTGTAAATAGTGTAATAGTATTAACTTACTTTGAACAGTCAAAAGCTTCAAATGTAAAAGTTATCACTAAGATTCTTCTTGCTGCTCGTGTAAATCGGGAATAAAAAAAGTGTTTTTATACGTATGATACGACCGTCTGATGTGGCCCCATTTCAAATCGACCAATCGGATTGCGTGATACATGAAAATATCACATGTTCTGTGTCCACAAGGTGCGCACCTGCGTTACTCATGCGTTTTAATGCAAAACCGAGTGTCAGGAAAAATATTACAAATGATCTCTCTTTATCTCTCTCTTTGTCTATCTCAAAAGATTGAATTCTACATATTAAGTTCACAGTCAGTTTATGCATGTGTATGAAATGTTTATTCACCAAGGGTCCTTGGTTGTGGCGGCCTGGCAGGCATGCATGTACATACATTTTAACTATAATACCTAGTTGTAACTATATATATATATATATATATATATATATATAAATAACAATCATTCAGATGTACAACTACTGTCAGAGTTCACACTTGCTGCACTGCAAACATTTTTATAACATATAGTACGCATGTACATTAATCAAGTAATACTGATTTCAGACAAAACTTAAATTAACGTAATGAAATATACAAATAACCAAACTGTTTCACAGTGTCAGTTTCAAAAACAGTGGATATAAATTATAGTGTTAGGTGAATACATGTATAAAATTATAATATCAATATCAATTAATTGATACTAGAGTTTTAATAACTACAGTTTGCAAGCATAATATAGACAGGATCCAATTGTTCTGAATGTTTTATGTCTATTATAACATTATTAACCGAACAACAAGAATTGAAAATATCACGAGGATGATAAAAAAAAACCAAAAACTTATTTTTGAACACTTGTACAAGCAACACACGTTTGTTGTTGTTGTTTTATTTTATTTTTTTATTTTTTGTTTGTTTTTTTTTTTTAGTAAATTATTATATAGGCGAATAATTATACATGGAAGACTATATGCATTGTTGAAATTAACTGCAGAGCTGTATAGTTTTACGAGGACAACAATATTGGGATTCGTAAACATTCTGAGTTGGTCACTCGAATTGATGTAAGAACGATTTAGTTTGAATATTCGTAGATGTCGCTGGAATCGGAATGCTGTCGCCATATTGGACTGGAGGAACAATAATCAACGTATTGAAAATGATGTAAAATCATATTCTCATCAAGTATTTTTTTTTTTAATTTGACTCTGTATATCCATAAAACATCAAAATGTCGGCCCAGGAACAGATGAGAGCAATGCTAGATGAGTTGATGGGGACGTCGAGGGACGGTAAGTGATCCATTTGTTGTTTACCACCACAAAATATATGCGCAAGATTTTCTACCGCGTATAACATTACTGCATTCACTTCCAACATATGTATACAAATCTATATATTTATTGTATTTACATGCATGCAAATTACATACATGAATATCCATGGTATCACTCCACAGTGCGCCCACCCCCAGGGCCCTCTCGCTAGTTAAAATAATCAGTGGTTCGGGACAGGCCCTCACCACAGTTAGAATGCCCCCCCCCCCCCCCCCCCCCCCATGTACCCGTAATGTTGCAGAATCGCTCCAAACATTTTAAAATCACCAAAGAATAAACTCTTAGATTTCAAGCTAAATTTGATTAGATCTAGAACTAAGTTAATTCGTAAGTCCTTAACACTGTTTTAAAAAAAACGTAGAATAATATTGTAAACTGGACACTTTCAAATGTCATTTTTCTTGGTTTAAATTGACTGTCATTTACTGAAAACTGTCATTGAAACACCCTGCTGTTTTCCAAAATGAATGCTCAATGAAGAACCACCCACTACCATATATGGAAAACATTGAAACATACCTTTCGCAAAGAGCTTGAAGACAAAAAGAGTATGATGTGCAGTGGACAGAATTACCCTGTAGAATTAAATACAAACATGCAATTTTTGCTTCAAAGTTAAATTAACCTAACTTTTTGGTCATTGTTTATTCAAATGAGGTAAGCTTTGAGTTTGACCAAATGAAAAGTCAGATGGAGTCTAGTTATACCTTAATGCACTGGTTTGGGTTTTTTCCCTACCTCTTTATTTGAAATGTTTTCCCCAATTTCAAGCAGATGTTGCTGTTTTTTCCTATTAAAATGGAAAGGCCTAGGCCCCTGATATCAAGACCTAAAATAATTTCTGGCAGACTTGCATATCAGCAGAGCAACCCTTTCCTGACCAAGATTGGATTATTGAGAGTTCAAAACTGCACTTAACCTGATATATATTAGAGTTGTCAAACTTTTTGGAAGGCTGTCGGACATTTGGACTTACAGAGTTCAAAATCTTGTCAATCTGTGTGCAGATTCACAGGAGTCAGTGATTTTATCAGTAAAGGCAATGTAAACAACAACCACTGAGCTTTGTAAGCGAAGTGACAGGAATACAACACAATTTCAGAAAATTCTGCTCTGGTGCTTTATTTAGTCAAAAACACAACAGCATGCGGTATAGTTATTTGCAACCCAGGATGTTTCCCACCTGATTCCTTGAACGATCCCCCTTTTCATTGCCATAATTAACACTAAAATCCAATATGAACAAGATCTCGAAAAAAATCAATCGGCAATTGCTGAATAAAACTCAAGATTATCTACACGTCGTTGATGTTGTTTTTATTTTTAGAGGCTCATGTGAGCTTTTCTGATCAAAATTTGTCCGTTGTTTGTCATCGGCGTAAATTTTTCAAATTTTCATCTTCTTCAGAACCACTGGGTCAATTGCAACTAAACTTATCACAAAGAACCCCCCGTGTAAAGGGAATTCAAGTTTGTTCAAATGAAGGCCATGACCCCTTCAAAGGGTAGATAATCCCAAAAATGGGGTGGGCCATTAAAATTATTTTTCTCAAGAACCACTGAGCCAGAAAAGCTAAAATTTACATGAAAGCTTCATGACATAGTGGAGATTCAAGTTTGTAAAGATCATGACCCCTGGGGTTAGGAAGGGACTACAATATGGGATCAAAGTTTTACATGCGTATGTATGGGAAACCAAACTTGGCACAAAGCATCCTTGGATGAAATTTGTTAATATGAAAGGCCATTCCTGTCTACAAGGGCAATGATAATTAATGAATTTGTAGTCAAGTTTAATAATTAAGTTTGATAATTAATGAATTTTTAGTTGTTACCTTTGTAAAAAAAATTCTGAATCAAGCTACTTTTGCACAAGCTTGTTTTTTGCTAGGAACTGCTGCTCAGGTGAGCGATGTGAAGTATGGGTCTTTGTTGTTTTTTTTTAGCTAGCTACTTTATTTCAAAAATGGAAACCCCAAGGATGATGTTGTTCTGATGATCGATATTTTATACCTAGCGATTATCGATTATTTTTCTCAATAATAAATTTTTCGAAATGTATTGACATGTGTATTCTGGAGATTTTTCAATCCCAGTTTGAATTTTCTCTTTGATCATTCAGTAAGCAAACAATCCATACTAGTTGGAAATATTTTGGGTTTTAAAAAAACTAAGAGGTGAGGCAACATGAAAACACAATCTTGACGTAGCAAACTATGTAGGAAATCTTACCAAAACAAAGCTAAGCACAAGGTGCTAAATGTATGACGAAAGTTTCAGACAATGAATTTAGTGTAATGACTGACAAGAAGTCTGAATTATTGGTTATTTTATGATTCTTTGTTTTTATTTATATTTGTTTTGTTGTTGCACTTACATAATAGTACCCAAGAAAGACAAATACAAGTCGGAAGATTTCTTTGGTTTTAGTAGTCTTTGATATGTTACACCTTATAAAGTGTAATAAACAATTTCTTACCAGATGAATATATGGACAAATGTATACAAATTACTTTCAATAAGAAAGTTGATTTATTTGCTTCTGGTAAATATATATTAAGAAACCGACTATAATCAATAATCGCATCAAAAGGCTTCTTCAGCTATTCCGATTAATCATTTTTCAATCGATTCCCAACACTACCCAGGGAAGAGGAAGTGCACGGTTTTAGATCACAAAAATTTTTTACGATTGTGCAGTATTCCAACAAGTAAAGCCAACAAGAACTGACAAACCATTTCACTGCTCTGTGGAACATTGATGTAAAAAGAAAAACATTTGGTGAGATTTTGACGAAGTCAAGTAGATATGAAGAAATGTCACTGCATAAACGCCATTGAAGTGCACATTATGCCGACATTGAATCTGCTTTATGCATGTGGTTTTCCAATGCCAGGACACAAAACATACCAATTTCAGAAGAAATACTCGGAAGTATTAAAGCTAAACAATTTTGAACAGGACTGGGCATTTCAGGTTTCCTTTATTCAAACAGTTGGCTGTGAGGGTTAAAGGTACACCATCATGGAATTTCCTCCCAAATCATTTCAGGTGAAAGTGTTGATGTCGATCCCCATTTATTATCAGATGGCAGAAAAAAAGGTTTCAAATGTTATTAAGGATTAAGAATTTAAAAATGTGTTCAATATTGATGAAATTTGGCTTATTTGATCGTCTTTTCTGTGGCAGATCATTAACAAACAGCTGGTTCAACATAAGGCATAAAAAAATTGAAGACAAGTAACTGTTGCTCTCTGTTGCAGTGCCGATGGCAGCAAAAAATTAAAATCCTTTCTTATTGGGAAATCAAGAAATCCCAATTGATTCAGAAATTTCAGTGTTGGATTTTACATATTGTGACTATGAACACAATAAGGAAGCTAGGATGATCTGTCTTATATTCTGATTGGATTGATAAATTTAACAACAAAATGAGACGACCAAATAGCCAAATCTTGCTTATAATGGACAACGACACAATGCACCTTGCCATATCCCACCCTTCTAAAACATTAAAATTCATTTTCTGCCTCAGGCTATGACAGTTCACTTGCAGCCGTTTGACGCGGATATAATAGTTTCAAAAAATATGCGGCTTACAGTTCATCAGTTTATAGACTCTGACCACGATGCTCAACCAAGTGTAGTTGTGAACGATACAGAAGTTCTTGAGACTATGAAAAAAAGCAACTACAGAATCAGATTCAAACAATAGTGATGATGAAATTTAGAAAAAAGAACCAAAAAAAAAACCAACCTCTACCAACAATATCAGATGCAAAAACTGCAATGGAAACTGTAATTAAATTTCTTGAGCATGATAATTAAACAACCGAAAATGAGATCAACAAGTGTTCGTTAGATAAAAAAATTTATCTTATTTAATCCAATCGTCTTCTAAACAAAAAACAATTCATAACTTTTTTGAAAAACAAATAACGTGTTATATGCATGTACACATATGACATAAATTGTTTATACAAAATGTAGCCCAAATGAATTACTTAACTGATTTTCTTTTGACTGCTTAATGAATTGACAGTAGAGTATCAAAGTTTTGCATGAGAATATATAGCATAAAATTCTTATCTTCAAGAACAACAGAGTCCTGATTTGTCATATCAATATGCAGGCATCTACAGGTAGTTCAAATTTAAGTTTATTCACATTGGGGGTCCCAGGGGTAGGTAATATACAGTAAATTTATTAAAACAAATTCAAGAGTAACAGGACCAAGCTAAATCATATCAAACTGCAAATGTTCCAAACTATTTTCTATGTCACCATGACTGTAGCCAGGAGGCATATTGTTTTTATCTTGTCTGTGTGTTCAAAACTTAACCTTGCTCACAACTTTGAATGGTGAATGATAGGGCATAAGCATTCCTTGTGACAAGACCATTTTTCATGGCACCAAAGTTTTGGACTTGGCATTGACTTCGGAGTTTGACATATTCTCACAAAATCTTGTGAATGCTTTTCCTCCTGTTTGGTTATTGGATAGACTTGAAACTTGGTACAATGCTTCATCATGCCATCAGCATTCTTTGGAAAACTACGCTACATTATATGAAGAACCTTGAGTGGTGCTTGTGAACTGCCTAATGTTCCGATAATGTTTGATCGTAAAAACATTTATGAAACTGTACTAATAGAAATACTTTGTTCAACTGTATTAATCCATACTATTTCATAAAAGATGCTTGTATTCTACGGTCGTTTTTCATTGATTAACGTGGATAATTTGCAGAGTGGAGCATATAACTATGATTGTTTACTTGGTTAATAAGTTTAATTGTAATTATGTGACACAATTTCAAATATTTCATGAAAAAATATTGTAAAACTAAAAAGACAGTTCAAAACACCATAAGTGTGAGGAATTTCGTTTCAAAAAGTTCTTACGCGAGGATGGGACTGTTGGAATTTCCTCAACTAGTGGTAAAGCGGTGTCTGTAAAGTGGACTGCAGATCACAGAAATTTCAGTCTCTCAGTATTTATGTTTGATTAAATCAAAACACAGGCAAGTACATATCCATCTGAATATATTGAATGAATTTTATTTGAAATAGACAAATTTTCTTAAACTAATTTGATTAAAAATCTAATATTAAATAAGTATAATGTTAATATGAATAAAATAACCTGATAGAAATAACCTTATAAAATGGTTTCTGTGTTCAATGTGTATAAAAATGAATGTAATGCATTTGAATATTAATTAGATTTTTTTAGACAAACTGGTATGACGTCTTTAACAAAGATTTTCCTATGAATATATACCATGCTGAGTGAACATTTAAATGCATCACATTTTTTCTTCACTTTTATTGATAAATTAATAAGCACAAAGTTTTGCTTTTCATATTTTCCCAATTTGAATGTTTTATGCGTCAATTTTCCCAATTCTACAGACCTTGGACCCAGTTTGAAAGTGGTAGGAAAACCTCTGCCCTCTATCAATACCATAAATAAGCAATATGTCCAACAGAAATGCAGTCTTAACAAGTACATTACAGCATACAGAGTAATTCCAACTGTCCCATGGGAGTAATGATATAAGCCATGGTGTTTCAAAGAGTTCAGCTGGACATCCAAAAATCATTTTGATAAGGGTCAAATTGCATCTGTCCAGTTAAAGATTAATTAATGAGTATAATATAAGAAGACTATTGAAATGATTTTTCACTCCTTTAGTTATGGAGCACAACTCAAAATTGTTCAGTAATTCATACCATGTGAAATAAATTATCTAAATACATTAGATATGTTTTGAAATATTTCTGTAGTTATTTGAACTATTCAAGAGATATATTGACAAGTCAATTGTTGCACCAAGGTTGACATGATTTTGTCTCATGGACACCCATCTGTTTATAATGAATAAACATCTGAAGGGTGTATCATGTGCCATGGAGGTGCACTTTAGTAAGTTTATTTTTATTAAATTGATGTGTGTCATTATTGGTCAGATCAGCTGGCTTCAGTTTGGTGCCTAGAAGTAAGACATCTGAGGAATTATTCTTAAAACTAGAAATAAATTGTAAATAGAACTTGTATGTATCTGAATAAAAATAACAGTAAGGTGAATACAATTAATCGAATACTATAGCTGCTTTTACTGGCTACCATGGGATTTTGTCTTCCCCTCACAAAATGCCATTTCTAATTCATTCTAATGCCTAAACCATTGAGATGTGGACATTGGCATATATATTGGAGAATTATACATATCAAAATTTTATTTTGTATCATTCATGTAAGAGTTTTTAGATGAAAAGGGCTTACATTTGAATATTTTTTTATGTTACACAGTAACTGAGAAGAGCAGATAGATAAATCGGGTCTTGAGCTTTTTAGCCTT